>NC_133621.1:297682300-297792379 GCF_048593235.1 Sminthopsis crassicaudata | reverse complement strand
CACCACGCTGTAATGCTTTAATAAATTCAAGAACTTGTCCATGCGGGTAGCCCTTCCACTGCTGCGGGTCACACTTCCTCATCCTGTTCAAATCTTGTCCATGTTTCCCATCAATCCTCCCCAGAGGACCTAACAGTTTCTTTTAACTAATAATAGCCTTGATAATAACAATAACAATTCTAATAACATGTATATAGTAGGGCCTAGGCTTTATAAATATTATCTCATTTGTTCTTCACAAGAGCTCTGGGAGGTAGGTGCTACTTACTTTACAGTTGAGGAAACTGAGGCAAACAGGATAAATGACTTGATCAAATGTATACAACTAGTAAGAATCTTTCTGATTCTATACTCAGCACTCTATCTCCTAAACCCAACATTTCTCAATGATATTTTATTTTTCCAAATACATGTAAAGCTAATTTTCAACATTCATTTTTGTAAAACTTTGTGTTCTGAATTTTCCTCCCTCCCTTCATTGCTTCCCCCTTTCCCAAGACAGTAAGCGATCTGACATAAATTAAATGGGCACAATTCTTTTAAACATATTTCTATATTTATTATGTCGCTGCACCAATATTCTGCAGGTGCCATGGCAGCTTTTCTATTCTTTCTCATTCTTAGTCCCTAACCTGGCCACCTCCCTTTCTGACCAATATTTCCCCCGGATTCTGCCTTTGTCTCCAGTTCTCAAACCCAAGCTGTGTTTCAGCCCACTTGCACCTGCCATATAACTCTCCATGGATGTACCTTCTGAGTCATCAGCAATTATGGTCCTTTGGAAACCGAGATCTGTTATGACTTCATGGCAGTCCAGTATCTCCAGGAAAGGTTGTTAGGGTTAACAAGATGGGGTTCGAGTTCTCTCAGGGAGCAGCTTCAAAGAGGTCCCCAGTTGTGCTGCAGTGGGCTAGAGTGAAGAAAGACTCTCCCAGCTGATGGAAATGGTTTATGGCAACAAGAGGCCACCTTCCCACCCCAGTACTCCTAGCCAGAGACCCTAAGATCACAGATCCAGATGTCGAGTCTAATCCCCTCATTTTACAAATGAGGAAACTGAGGCTGAGAGCGGTCAAATGACTTGTCCAGGATCCCACAGCTAGCAAGTAGCAGCAGCAGGATTTGAAGCCAGCCTTTCTGGCTCCCAGTTCAGCACTGCAGAAGCTGCCATATTAATGCACACAGACTGGAGGGAAGGTCAGAGATGCCAGCAGTCTGAAGAGTATAAAGATAGAAAAAGAGAGAAAAAGAATCAGGCTAGAGTACATAGTCAGAACTCTTTTTGAGTGGCCTTAGCTTCACTTTCGGGGGGCTCTTTGAGCAGCAGCCTCTGTGGTCAAAGGATGGTTGTCTTTGATTTCCCCTTTTTTTCCTTGAACACATGGCCCAGTTTTCCCTTTGAAGTTCTTGAGTCTCATCTGCTGCACCATCTGTTACCGGGGATGCTCCAGGGGGCTTGCCACTAGTGCCTTCCATGAGAACAGCATCTTCGGGGAGAAGCCATTCCCACCTCGTTGAGTCCAAAAGCATTTAAGGGATCGTAACTGATCAATGAGGCTGTTCTCCAAGAGCCCTTGCGGCCCCTTTCGGAGGTGGTCAACCGGCCCCTTAAAAGCTTTACTCATAGGTCCAGCATTGTTGGAAATTGGGGAGTTCCACAATCATTTCCAGTCCATCCTTAATATATCATCTTCTTTGCATACAACGTGGCAAGATGACGCTGTACTTGGAAGCAGAGAGCTGGGTTCCAATCCAACCTCACTAGCTATCTGACTCCAGACAAGTCCCTTGCCTCCATGGGCCTGAAGGTTTTCATCTGTCAGACTCCATGGTCTCTAAAATCCCTTTGTGTTCTGGCTCTATAATTCCATGAATCCCCAAGCCTCTTTGGGTTCGTCATCCCATTCATAACCGATGAAGAGAGACCAGGATGTAAAGAGAGCCATAATGTCATCTTCTTTACACAGAGATTTAGGATGGAGAGAAACTTTCCAGTGCATTTAGTCCCACCTTCTCGTTTCATAATTTGAGAGATTAAGGCCCCCCAAATCGAGAAGTGATTTACCCAAGAGCACATTGCCAGGGCAATGCCTCAGACACTTAACACTTCCTGGCTGTGTGACCCTGGGCAAGTCACTTAACCCCAAGTGCCTCAACCAAAAAAAAAAAAAATCCCATTGCCATATATATATGTTGCTATGATTATTTTGGTTTGAGGGAGCCTTTCTTCCTGTGTTTGACCTCCTGAGAGGTATGTGTTTAGCAGCAGGACGTTGGAATCAAAGGAACGAACAATTTAGTCATTTGGGGCAAGGCCGAACTTTGCGAAGATGGACAAAGCTTATCCGTTTGCAGAGAACTTGGCGTCCTATGCTAGCCACAAGCAATGTTTTTAGGCTTTATTTCTATGGTGAATCTGGAAGTACAGTTATATTCAAACCCTGTTAAAAGGCATAGGAGGGAGGACAATTTGGATTCGAATGCTGACAGACACCTCCCAGCTGTGTTCTCCTGGGCAAGGGTAACCTTTACCCATGGCGGTTTCTTCATCTGTAAAATGGGGCTGAAATTCCTTGCCCCAGCTCCCCGACAGGGCTGTAATGGGGAAAAGGGCTTAGCAACCCTTCAAATGTGTCTCTATTATTTTAAAAACATCGATGACTCAGCGCTCTGGAGAAGGGAGAGCAAATAGTCAAAAGGGAAATTTTCATGAGTCATCCACCAAAATGCTGGTGAATTGGCTTGAATGCTTGCCTGCCTGCTACAGCGGAACCCTTCAGGGGGCCAGTTATGGAGCTGCAGGGGGAAGGCCATGAGATCCTGTCAGTTACAAGGCTGGATTAAGCAGATGTCAGTTTACAGACCTTAAGAAAATATATGGATTGTTTCATCGGAACGCTTCTGGCTCTGTTTAAAGTTTAGCTCATTCTGACAGGAGGCTTTCCCCCCTGGAAGTCAGCATCTCCTTCCTCAAATGATCATCTCTAGACTAATCTGGGCATATGTTGGATCTCCCCCCCTCCCTCTTTCCCAATCCCAGAGAATGTTATTTTTTCGATTTTTTCTTCATCTCCCCCGGGGCCTTTGTATTTATTCCCAGAGAGACACCATGACATGTGAACTATCTCCGAGGGCTGCTGTAAGAATGAATTAGGGGGGCAGCTAGTTGGTGCAGTGGATAGAGCCCCAGTCCTGAAGTCAGGAGGAGCTGAGTTCATTTCTGGTCTCAGACACTAGCTGTGTGACCCTGGGCAAGTCACTTAACCCCAATTGTCTCAGGAAAAAAAGAATGAATGAATGAATGAATGAGGTCATGATATACTTTAAAAACTTTAAAATCCTTAATTTCCTGAACAATTTTGACCAGAGTAGAAAGGACACCAAATCTGGACTCATGCATACTCATATTTCCTAGCTTCAGGACCCTGGATAAAGACATTAAACTTAAACCTTTCTGTGTCTCCGTTTCTTGACCTGTAAGTGATGGCCTCCAAGGTCCTATGACAAGATTTGTATTATACTATGGTACAGTGGAATGAGAAGAGCAGGTTTCAGATCCCATGACTATTCTTGCTGGGTACCTTTTAGCCAATTAACCAACCTGGGATTCAGTTCCCTCCACTGTCAGATGAAGGGGGTTGACTATGTGATCTTTGAGGTCTCCCTGCCAATTCTCTCTAGATTTATTTTTTTTAATTCCCATAGGAATCATAGTAGTTTCTTCTCCCCCCTCGCCCCCCGCTGGGGTGGTTGGGAGGATTAAATAAGATAATATTTGTAAACTGCTTAGCACAGTCTCTGGTACATAGTAAATATTTAATGAATGTTTGTTCCCACCCTGCTTGGAATATAACATGAACTTACTAAATGCTCATTGGGTAGGATTGGAGAGTCACGGATTTGGGGGTTAACTGATGAAAAAATTCATAGTATTTTTTTTTCCTGATTTAAGGGCAAACCAATTTGGGCCAGAGCAAAAGTGGATTTTGAATTGGAAGACGAGGATTTGTTTCCCAGTTATGCTTACTATCGCCATATGGCCTTGGATGCATCCTTTGTAAAATAAGACAGTCAGACTACACATACTCTAACATCCCTTCGGGGGAAATTAATGTTCATCTTCTTATAGTTGACCTTATTGCTTGATTTCATGAAGGCCATAGATAGTATCATAGAACCATCACTCTAGAGGAGGAAGGGACCTCAGAGGCATCTGGCATCCCTTTTAAGGAGGAGGAAACTGAGGGTCTCAGAAGGTCATATAATAATTGATCCAGAGCCAGAAGGGATTTTATTTTTACAGTTAAGGAAACTGAGGCCCAGGGAGGGCCATAGGTCCTAGATTTAGAGCTGGAAGGAAGCTTAGAGGCTATCTTGTCTCACCCCCTTCAAAACTGAAGCTCACCCAGAGAATTAAGTCAGCTAGTCCAAGATCACTAAGACAGCCCCAGAAATGAGATCTGAACCCAAGACCTCTGACTCCAAAGTCTGGACGCTCTTCACTGTGGTCAAAATAGTTTAAGGAAGGGCAGCTAGGTAGTGCAATGGACAGTCCTGGAATCAGAAGGATCTGAGTTTGAATCCAGCCTCAGACAGACACTGAGCAAATCACTTATCCCTGATTATCTCCCCCCCCAAAAAAAAGAGTGGAATTTTAAAATCTCTAAATAGCATTATTGAATATGGCTATTCCTGAAAAAGGAAAAGGTCCACATTGCTAACCCTTCTCATGAGAGAGAGAGAGAGAGAGAGAGAGAGAGAGAGAGAGAGAGAGAGAGAGAGAGAGTTAAACAATATTGGCTATGGATTTTAAATAAATCCCAGTTATAATAAATTCCCTTTATTTCCTTCTTTGCCTAATTCTCTGGATAAGTCTAGTTAACTGTCAGTCATCTCAAGGCTGACTCCCCCAAGCAGTCTTCCTTGATTCCATCTGACTGAAAGTGTTCTCTCCCTCCTCTTATTTTTCTAGACCATTTTGTCTGCATCTCCCCGTTATCTCAGTCTCCACTTTGTACCTTAATCATCTGTGTACATAAAATATCCATGCCCTTCCCCTGTTCCATCATAATAGTATGGACAGTTTACAAAACTGTGACCTTGAGACCCTGGGTCTCAGGGGTTTTTGGTAGTAAGTTTATTTTTAATACACACTGCTTTATGAATCATCAGTTTCTTCATTTGTGAAATAAACAGGCTGGACTTGCTGACCTCTAAGGCCCTTCCTAGTTCTAAGTGGATGATCCTCCAACCCTCACAACGCCCACCCACACCCTAGATAATTCCCAATTTCAGATAAGTGATCACAGAGGGACATAGCCAGTTATAGCTCAGCATTCAAACCAAAGTCTCTTCACATTCTCCGGTCCCATATTTTTTTTTTGGTTGGTTTTTTTGTTTGTTTGTTTGTTTTTTCTGAGGCAATGGGGGTTAAGTGACTTGCCCAGGGTCCCACAGCCAGGAAGTGTTAAGTGTCTGAGACCAGATTTGAACTCAGGTCCTCCTGACTTCAGGGCTGGTGCTCTAGCCACTGTACCATCTAGCTATCCCCACCATGTTCTTTTTATTTTGCCTCAAAAATAAGCACAACAAGGCTATTGTGACATTTGAACTCTGTTCTCATGGATCACAGAGTCATGGCATTAAGATTTAGAGTCAGATGAAAGCTTCGAGAGCACCTGACCCAACTCTCTTATTTTATAGTCAAAGAAAGTAAAACCCAAAGACACTCCTCAACATGATGCTACAAAAGAAGCATAAGATGGATTGCCTTAGTTACAGGGGACAAAACATGAGCCCAATGAGGCAAAGAAAGTCATAAGCCCCTGGAGGTTAATAACAGGAGAAAAATGAGGTTCAGAGCAGAAGGGACTTGTCCAGGATCACACAGTAAGTGAGGGAAAAAGAGAAAAGAGAGGAGATCAAGATTAACAAAAGAGGGAGAGGAGGAGGTTCTGGGATCGCCTGAGTAAGGCTAAAGAGCAAGGAATGAGCAGGGAAGCTGCAAGAGGAATCGAGGAACCTTCCTACTGAGGTCCCAGCATTGGAGAGGAATGGAAGAGAAAAGTTGGTAAGGAGGACAGGGCACTGAAAACCAGGCACAGGGGCCTTAGGGAATTATTGGTGGTTCTAGTGAAGCCCCCAAAAGAGTGGGGACAATTTAATGGCAGAAAGAGCATTGTGTTTGGAAATCCAGGGATTTTAGGTTCAAATTCCTATGAATGAGATGTATGACCTTTCTCTCTTTGGGCCTCAGTTTCTTTCTCTGTATTAAAAAAAAAAAATACGATGGTTGGAACAGATGTCTCTGAGGTCCCTTCACATTCTGACTATTCTCATCCTAGTATTTCAGGAAATCGGAGGAAGTGGAAAATTATCCAGATGACATAGACCCAAGAAAAACTGAGGATCTATGCACTAAAACTATGATTCAGGGTTATGGATTGTTAAGCAGATGGTCCATTTTATGCCAGAGAAATTACAGAAATAAATAAGTACTTAGAATGTTGACCTGATGAAAGGGGCATGAGAATAGGGGGTGTCAGGTCTGGGAAGGAACAGAACAGTATCTGAGCTATAAATGGCAAAGGAAAGAAGGAAGGGAGGGAGGGAGGAAGGGAAGGAGGGAAGGAAGGGAGGGAGGGATAGAAGAAAGGAAGGAAGGGAAGGATGGAAGGAAGGAAGGAAGGAAGGAAGGAAGGAAGGAAGGAAGGAAGGAAGGAAGGAAGGAAGGAAGGAAGGAAGGAAGGAAGGAAGGAAGGAAGGAAGGAAGGAAGGAAGGAAGGAAGGAAGGAAGGAAGGAAGGAAGGAAGGAAGGAAGGAAGGAAGGAAGGAAGGAAGGAAGGAAGGAAGGAAGGAAGGAAGGAAGGAAGGAAGGAAGGAAGGAAGGAAGGAAGGAAGGAAGGAAGGAAGGAAGGAAGGAAGGAAGGAAGGAAGGAAAGGAGGGAGGTAAGGAAGGAAAGGAAAGACAAAGGAAAGGTAAAGAAGGAAGGGACAGAGAGAGGAAGGAAAGGAAGAATGGACAAATGAAGAAAAAAGAACCAAAATATTTGAGTTGAAAAGGGACTTAGAACATGGATTACTGAGCTAGGAGAGAGCTTAGAACATGGAATATCAAGGCTGTGAGGGACCTTACAAAATGGGATCCCTGAGATGGAAGAGTCTCTTGAAATCATTTTATCCAATTCATTAATTATCCAAAATTTAAAACTGAGGCCCAGGAAGAGAACTTTCTCCATCAAGGTCACACAGGCATGTTGGGAAAACTTAAAACGACGAACTTTCAGAGCTGGGAAGGATCTTAGAGACCTTTTAGTCCAATCTCTGCATTGCGCCGAAGAGGAAACTGATGTCCAGAGAGAGACTTATTTAATGCATAGTAACAAAGTTTCTCTAAGGAGAAATTTTCAGCTTTCACTTTACCTGCCAATTCTGGAGCGACTGTAAAAGAAAGCTCCCTCCCTTGGAGGCTTTTTAAATGATGTTAGACAACTATCCATCTTACTCAGCTTTTACAGGGGGAGATAGACTAAATGACCTTCCCAGGTCCCTCCCAGACTTATTATTCCTCCATTGGCTCCCCCGTTTGCTTAGCTTATAATAATAACAGGGCACTTGGGGCCCTTCGCTGCTGAGCTGGGTCTTTTTGTTGTTGTTGTTGATTATGCCTCAGGTTTGTAAATAATGGCAGCTCCAATGTCGGAGTGCTTCTTAGTTTACAGAGCACTTTCTTTCCCACTATCCCTCAAAGGAAGAAGAGCAATTGGAATTCTACCCATTGCTGGGATAAAACAACAAAGGCTCAGAGAGGGAAAATTACTTTCTCTCCTAGTAAATAGCCTGAGTTAGAATTGGGCCCTGGGGGATCTTCAGCCTTTGAGTCTCCGGACGGCTTGGGGAAAGGAGCCTTTCCTAAGTGGAGAGAACGGTGAGGTTGGAGAGTAGGGGCAATCAGGTTGGATAGTGAGTGTGGGGCCTTTCAAGCCAGGCAGAGGAGTTGAGGAAACCAGTTGGATAGAAGTGTGACACGTACGGCAATATAGAATGAGCTCTGGCTTGGGCGTTAGGGACACTAGGTTCTAATGTCCTCAGAGAAAAAACTCCACTAGGGAAAACTCGCCCTATTTTTTTTTTCTATCCATTTTCAAAAAATTCGTTTAAAAATTGTCCTTCTTAATAACACGCCACCATGAATGCACTGTAGCTGGGCCACACAAAGCTGTCGGATATGCAGCTGGCTTCTCCTCTCTGATGAACTCACAGCTTCTTAATAACTGAGACTATTTCTTGTCATCTTTATATGTTCTCCCCACCTGGTGCCCCTCTGCCCTCTGTGAGCCAATCAGATTGGCCCCTTCTCGCTGCTCCTCCCCCATGACACCCTATCACCCATCTTGAAGCCTTAACAGTGGCCATTCCCCACACCTCGGATGCCCTGCCTCCTCACCTCCATCTCTCTTCCTACAAGATTTACCTCAAGCAACACCTTCTGTTGGAAGCCTTTCCTGATCCACCTCAACTGCTGTTCCTCTCTGCACCAAACTGCCTTCCATACCTTCCACATGGAGCTGTACTTGTTTATTATTTATTTCATAATTAAGTATTTATTAACTTTCTATTTAAGATATAGATAAATTTAGATAGAGATATGTATCATAGAGATAAGTAGATATAGATATTGAGCTATCTATATATTGATAGTGATATATAAATATGTATAGAGAGTGATGTATAAATACAGGTAGACACAGATATAGATATTGATCTATCTATATATTGATAGTGATATATAGATATGTGTAGAGAGTGATGTATAGATACAGGTAGACATAGATATAGATATTGATCTATCTATATATTGATAGTGATATATAGATATGTGTAGATAGAAAGAGAGAGAGACAGAATTTGTCTTTATGTAGGTATAGATAGATGAGTATCTTTATAAAGATATTGCTAGGTCAGTATAGATATAGAGAGAGATAGCTATAGATATCTAGATCTTTATAAAGCTATATCTATATATAGATAGATTGGTATCTCTATGTAGACAGAGATCTATTATAGATATTGCTAGATAGGTATATATTATATCTATATAGATAACGATATATAGGATTCTGTAGATAGATATAGATAGATCAGTATCTATATATAAACATTGCCAGATAAGTATCAATAGAGAGAGAGATACAGATATCTCGGAATATAGATCTAGTTAGTTTGGTATCTATATCTAGATATTATTAGAAAGGTATCTATTCTATATGGAGATATATAGTTATCTCAATATAGGTATAGATAGATCAATATTTATAGATATTGATATGTAGGAATAGACAGATAGATGATAGAGCTGGATCAGTATCTACATATAAATATTGCTAGGTAGGTATGTATTTAGAGAGAGATATATAGGTATCTCAAAATATACATATAGCTAGATTGGCATTTATATAAAGAGATTGCTAGAGAGGTATCTATCGTATATTGAGATATAGATATCTTGATATAGATAAGTTGATATCTATAGATATATCCATATCAATATAGATAGATAGAGATAGACAGACAGACAGATGAATGGATGGATGGATGGATAGATAGATAGAGCTAGATCAGTATCATATATAGATATTGCTTGATAGGTATGTACTTAGAGAGAGATATAGGTATCTTGATATAGATAAGTTGATATCTATAGATATATCCATATCAATATAGATAGGTAGGGATAGACAGACAGACAGATAGATAGATAGATAGATAGATAGATAGATAGATAGATGAATGGATGAATGGATAGATAGATAGAGCTGGATCAGTATCATATATAAATATTGCTTGATAGGTATGTACTTAGAGAGAGATATAGGTATCTTGATATAGATAAGTTGATATCTATAGATATATCCATATCAATATAGATAGGTAGGGATAGACAAATAGATAGACAGACAGACAGACAGACAGATGAATGGATGAATGGATAGATACATAGAGCTGGATCAGTATCATATATAAATATTGCTAGATAGGTATGTATTTAGAGATATATATAGGTATCTCAAAATATACATGTAGCTAGATTGGCATTTATATAAAGAGATTGCTAGAGAGGTATCTATCGTATATTGAGATATAGGTATCTTGATATAGATAAGTTGATATCTATAGATATATCCATATTAATATATTAATATTAATTAATAGATAGATGATAAACAGATAGATAGATAGATAGATAGATAGATAGATAGATAGAGCTGGATTAGTATCTACATATAAATATTGCTAGATAGGTATGTATTTAGAGAGATAGGTATCTTAAAATATACATATAGCTAGATTGGTATTTATATAGAGAGATGCTAGAGAGATATCTATTGTATATAGAGACATATAGGTATCTCTATATAGATAAGTTGATATCTATAGATATATCCATATTAATATATTAATATAGATAGGTAGGGATAGATAGAGCTAGATCAGTATCATACATAAATATTACTAAATAGGGATCTATATATAAAGATACCTAAGTATTTCAAAATAGAGAGTCTAGCTAGTTTGGTATCTATATCTAGAGATTGCTGGAGAGATCTCCTGTCCTATATTGAGATAAATAGTTATCTCGATATAAATATAGCTAGATCAGTAACTATAGATATACAGATATGTAGAGAGAGATAGATGATACTTCTATCTGTGGGCGTTGTCTTCCCCATTAGAAAGCAAGCTCCTGGTTAGTAGTGACATTTGTTTTATATCTGTCTGCCCAGCATCCAGCACAGTACCTGGCACACAGTTAATCGATTGATCGCCCTCCTCAGACCCGGCTTTCTCCCTCCCCATCTTTCCATTGAACCTCGCTCTGTGGACGATGAGCCTAGCCCTAGCCCTGGGCAAAGCTGTAACTAAGAATTGTTAAGCCCCAGGGCAGGCAGCAGAAAAAAGAGGTCCTATTTGAGAGGATGAGCAGAAAGAGCGGGGAAGGTGGGGGAAGAATCCATCAATAACGAGCACTTATGAAGTGCTTAGCTTGTGTGGAGAGCTGTGCTAAGACTGACTATGTTAAGACAGGCGAAAACAGCCTTTGTCCTTAAAGAGCTCACATCCCATGGCATCTCCTAGGTGTCAGGCTCCATCCTAGGCACTGAAACCAGCCCGATGGGCAAAGAGCTCCCAAGTCTTAGGGGGAGAGAGAGAGGGAGGGAGGAAGAGAGAAAACTGCTTCCCTCTGACTACTTTTACCTTCTATGTTAACTAATTAGTCTGCCTAAATAAGTGCTAAACCCAATCTTTTCTAAATAGCCCAAGGACTTGTAAATGCTGTTATTTAGAGTACCTCTAAATCCCAGTGCCCCAGGGAATAGTCGAGGGGAGGGAAGGGGGGCTCCACCCCCGTTATCTCTCCAGCCTGCATCCTTCCGCCTGAAATTTCAGTTTTATGTGTTTAGCCACTCAGTTTATTTTTAAATTTCATCTGAGCACATGTGCTCTTTCCCTTGGGGACATTGTTTGTGAGGACTGCCTTTATTACATTACATTGTCCCTCGTATAGATGGATTAAGTGATGTCTTATTCCATCTCTTATTGAAGCTAATTTCTCTCCCAATGCTCTTATTTTCATACAATAGCACATATTTCTGCAGCTACTTCGCGCTACAGAACCGAAGCCTTCCCCTTCCAGACATCCCAGATGCAGATTGTTTTAAGGATTATTATTGTTACCTGAAGAATCGATTCAACCTGACAAACATTTATTGAATGCCCATTGTATGCAGGGTGCTATGCTTAGCTCTAGGAAAACAAAGTTGAATGTGGGGCAGCCAAAAAATATATAGTGGTTTTTCAATCAAGGTTGCAGTTATTCAGTTGTTTTTCGTGTTGTCTGACTCTGATCCTATTTGGGATTTTCTTGGAAAAGACACTGGATTGGTCTGCATTTCCTTCTCCAGCTCATTTAACAGAAGAGGAAACTGAGGCAAAGTTAACTGATTTGCCCAAGATAACACAGCTAGTAAGTATCTGAAGCTCAGGTCTTCCAGACTTTCAGGCCTGACCATCAAGCTGGAGTCACAGAACCTGAATTCTAATCTTCCTCTTCCACTCACTCAACTGTATAAACTTGGACTATCAATCAACAAGGGTGGATTAAAGATCTACTAGATCCCAAACAACTTGGGCAAATCCTGTCACCATTCTGGCCTCAGTTTCCTGTACAATGAGTAGATGGCCTGAATTCCCTTCCAGATCTGGAGATAATCCTTGAACTGATTCTTCTTTTACTCAACAGCAAAATAGCAATTATAAAGTCTCCATCTCCAAGATCTGACTCTTCCTAAAAATTTAGAGGTTACATACTCAAGATTAAACCGCTAGGAGAGACAGATAATGGAATCAAAACCAGAACTACTGATGAGAAGTCCAGCATTATTTCTCCTGTTCTTGTTTCCTCCTAAACCTGTTAAGGATTCAATCCTTTGTCATAGTCAGTTGTATCCTTTTTTCCTTATATTTGAATCCTGAAAGAACTTAATAAATATTGGTTAGCTGAAAAGTCCTCCATGAACTCAAGCAAAGTGAAGTATATTGTGTACAAAGTAATGGCAAAGTTCTGGGATGACCAGATGTAAAAGACTTTGCTATTATCAATAGTACAATCATCCATGACTCTTCTGAAGGACTTATGATGAAAAATCCTATCTATATCCAGAGAAGGAACTGATTGTGTCTAAATACAGATTGAAGTGTTCTCTCTTTCTCTATCGCTCTCTTTCTTTTTAAATTAATTTTTCTTGAGGGTTTTTATTTTTGTTAGAGTGGGAGATCTATATTTTCTTTCATAACTTAACTTTTATGGAAATGGGTTGCATAATTTACATGTAGTTTTGTTTAAATTGTGGGTGGAAATAAAGCAGAAAATCTAGAACTCAAGAATTTTTAAAATACATGTAAAAATGGTTTTGAATATAACTGGGGAAAATATTAAGTAAATAAAAATTTTAAAGTAAATAAGGAAAAAATACATGTTGGCTAGCATAGTGCTTGGTTCATGGTAGGTGCCATATAAATGTTTATTTCCTTCTTTTCCTTTTCCCCCAGGGGAACAGCAAGAGTGACAGGAGCTTAGTAACTAGTGGGGTCCCATCTCTTTGATATATTTTTTAGGAGCAATGTGGTATAATGAAAAGAAAACTGGACAAAAGAATTAGGAGAGGTCTGAGTTCCAAACCTGACTGATACTCATTTGCTGTGTGACAGTAAACAAAGAAATCACTTCACTTTTCCGACCCTCCATTTTGTAAAACATCTGCAAAATGCCGATAATAATATCTACTTCTTAGGGTTGTCTTGGACATTTAATTGCAAAGGCTTATTAACTTTCAAGGGAGGGAGTCTTGAGCCTTTCATGGCGTCCTGGACCCCATTGTCAGCCAGTCTGGTAAAGTTTATGGACTCTCTCAGAAGCATATTTTTAAATGCTTTACATAAAATACAGGGGATTGTAAAGAGGGAAATATATATTATTAATATGATTATATAATATATTTATTAACTATATATAATTCTCTAATATATGTAAATATTAGATATTAAATTTACATGTCTTATTACAT
This sequence comes from Sminthopsis crassicaudata, assembly GCF_048593235.1. Lineage (NCBI taxonomy): Eukaryota > Metazoa > Chordata > Mammalia > Dasyuromorphia > Dasyuridae > Sminthopsis > Sminthopsis crassicaudata. Next base: position 297,778,754 of record NC_133621.1, on the reverse strand, counting down.
TATTATATCTAATATTTATATATTAATATATAATAAAACATACATTAAAATGATCATATAATTTTCAAAATTGGTAGAAAAAAATTCTTGGACCACTGATTAAGAAACCCTAGTTTAAAGCATTATAGAAACATCTGTCATAGTCTTCATCCTCTCCATCATCTTCCTGGGTAGGAGTTGCTACCTGTGTAGCAATGGATATGGAGCCGGCCCAGAGTCCGGAAGACCACATCTCATTATTATTATCGTTGTCATTGTCTTAGATGGGTCCCCTCTCATGGTTCTTTGCCCCAGTGACTATAGCCAGTGCTTCATGTCCACCAGGCCCTGCGCCCACAGCCTCCTGGGCCTCTTAGTTAGACATAGGCCCATGTGACCTAGGCCCGTGTCCTGGATTTCCCTCTCCCTCTTCCAGCCCCCCACCAATGGGAGCTGTGTCACTACCACAGTGTACTTGTCCAGGAAACAGCAGGCCCCATGACGTGGTCCTGCTAGACTCCAAACAGGATCAGACAGGAATCCGAGGAGCCCCAGGGAAGCTGAGCCCTGAGAGCTGATCGAACCTTTGCATGTTCAGACTTCCCACAGCTAGCAAGAGAGACCCCCTGAAGACACATTAATAAAGATTAAAGATCTCTCCAATCTCTGTGATCCTCCTCATGTCAAAGGGAAGGAGATTTTTCTCTGCTCAGCTCTGTCATTTATTAATATTATAGGTTTCCACTCAGATTTAGAAAATTTAGGATGGCTGCAAAAAATAAATGTCCTGAGGAGTCTGACATCCATGTGCTTGGGGGAGGGGAGGTGTAGGACAGGGGAAGGGGAGGAGAGACCTTGACCACGTGCACACTGGATGACAAAGCAGAAATCTCATGGAACTGGAAAATGAGATAGTTCTCTCCACCCCATTCTCCCACACATCCTCTCCCCTCTGGATCTGGAACTTCATAAAAATATGAATTATAATATAAAATGCTTTTTTAAAAGGTTCCCCAAAGCACTTAACATATTTTTTCTTTTGATTCTCCTAACAATTTAGGGAGGAAAATATTTTAGTTGTCCCTTTTTTAAATTAATCAGGAAACCGAGGGGTCACATAGCTAGTAGGTGTCCAAATCAGGACCTCCACCTCATACTATCTATCCTACCACGGGTCTTTCAGCACCATAGTGAGCTCCCTGTCATTTAGAAGTATACAAACCAAAGGTTTCACAATCACTTGTCAGAAATGGATTCCTGCTTTAGGTCAGGATTGGACTACCTGATACTACTACAATATTAAGAATGGTTTCACAATTACAATGGACAGCTTGCCTGATAACTTATATTCATTGACTCCTTTGAACATCCTAATAGGAAGATGGAAGGAAGAAAAAAGCATTTATTTAGCCAGGAATTGTGCTAAGGGCTTCACTGTCTCATTTTATCCTCACAACCCCTCTCAGAGGTAGGCAGGTGCTATTCTTATTCTCATTTTAGCTGAGAAACCGAGGCAGACAGAAGTTAGTGACTTCCCCGGGGACACAGGCACCAATACCCTATCCACCAAGACATTCAAAACAATTGCCAGTATTGTGATACCCATTTTTCAGATAAGAATCTGGTAGGTGAAAAAATTCTGGCCAGATTGTATAACAAGATTATCCTCTTGGACCTTTTAACAATGATTCTTGGTATTTATTGCTTGGGCTGAGTAATTAAGGGGTTAATTGACTCTGTCATGAGCCCCCATTCCCATGGTATTTGTCCCCACCAAACTAGAATAAGACATCTATAGTAAGGCAAAAGGCATTTATTTAAATCTAAATGCAAACTAAACAATGAATTAAACAGGTAGAATTCTTACCACCCATTTCCCAAAGCCACTTTGTACATCTCCCAGAAACCATTGGTCTTCATTTGTATATAACCTTCTTCTTCCTCCACAGCCAGGGGTAGCTCAAGTCAGGGTACTGGGTTACAGTGTACAGCAGTAGAATTGGGCATGTTATACTTCTCTATGCAGAAAAGTAGCCTGAGGGTATCTGCCAGTCCAGAAATTGTGGAGTATATATACCAAGATCCCCAGAAAAACAACTGAGGGGGGCAGCTAGGAGGCACAGAGTGCCAGGACTAAGTCAGGAAAACCCGAGTTCAAATATGACCTCAGATACTTCCTAGCCATGTGAGACTGGGAAAGTCACTTAACCCTTTTTTTGCCTCAGTTTCCCCACCTATAAAATGAGAAGAAAATGGCAGAGCAGTAGACTAACTTTGCAAAGAAAATCCCAAATGGGATCATGAAGAGTCTGAAATGACTGAATAACAACAACAATAGCAACTGAATGAACAGGATATCAGGACAGGCCCTAGCTTCCATGTCTTCCCATTTTTTTGCCCTCTAGATTTGAGACCACATCTCTCTGTAAGATTCCCATCCTTCTGTCCCGCTAGATGTACTAAAAGCTCCAGAGTTCTCTGCAGGCTTCAAGGTGATGTAGTTCCCAAAGAAAACAGGAGGCAGAGATGCTGCCCTTAGTGTTAGTTGGTTATATTCCTAACACGAAATCCTCTAAACAGCAGATCAGTGGGTTTTAGGTAACTGAGGTTCGTTTTCCCTTTTCTGAGTGTTTGATCCATATTCTGGATAAATAAGGCCTTCTCTAGGGAAGCTGGCATCTCAATAATTAGGTTCTGTGCAAAGAGCCATTCTAGCTCCAGTCTCCGAGAAGAGGTCTAAGACCCCCAATCTATTCAGTGTGTCCATAGGCACGGGATGGCAGGCTAAGGAAGCCAGAAAGCTGCTGTGCCCAAGGTAAACAACCAAAAGGTTGGCTTCAAATTTCCAATAAACAGAGCACTTAGCAACCTACTCTAGCATTTGATTTATCCCACACTCTTTTCATTTAATCATTGTTATCTCTGGCCTGCAGCAAATCCTCTTCATCTAAATCTCTTCAGAAGAGTTCTAAAAATTTCTATGATACTGATGACAGTGGAAGTAGCAGTTCTCAGAGGAATAGACATCTCTATGCCCCTCTGGTATCAGGGGAAGGGGAAGCCTCCCAAGATTCTGACTATTTCTGGTCCCCAAAGTACTATGAGCCATCGTAATGATCCCTCAGTCCTCACCTGGAAAAACAATTCCAAGTTTATGGGAAAATCCAAGTATTTTGAAAAGACAGGGATCCCCCAAATCTTGGGGCTCAGAGATACATGGACTCAAGTGCTGATTTAGCTACTTATTAGCCAAGTGACCTTGAGCAAGCCACTCCATCTATAAAATGGGATAACAACATTTACTGTATTTACTACTACTTTAGAGGGTTGTCATGAGATTTAAAAGTGTGTAAAGTACATTTTATAAATGTCAGTTAGTGATATCATTGCCAATCACTACATCAGTCTGGGCTCAACATCACCTTAGTTGTATCAATGTAGTTATTGATGCTCAATTATGTCCTATTGATTCTGCTTTGATGCTCAAATCAATGTGAGGAACTGTCCCTGGTGCTGGGTATATAAAGGGATAGTCCCGTAGAAAGTCCTTGCCCTCATAAAGCTTACATTCTACTGGTGTCTAGAACAGTGGTTGGTACATAATAGGTATTTTTAAATGCTTGTTAATAGGATATTGAGAATTCATGTATAAAATATAAATATAAAGTATTCATGTATAAAATTCATGTATACAAGACCATTTCTGAGAAAGCACAGAAGATGATCTCAAAAAGGAGATGTCACCTGATTTGAGAATTAAAGGAAGCTAAGGAATCAGAAAAGGAAAGGAAAGAACTTGTGTCAGAGATGAGATTTGAATCCAAGTCTTTGGACTATAGTGCCAGCACCTTTTTCACTGTACCATGAAAAGGAAAATAAAGGTCGCTCAGAACTGAGCTTTGTCACTATCTCAGAAATGATAAGACACAGTGATTAGGGAATCAAGAGTGGTGCAATGTATTATAGAGGAAAGAGCAGTGGGTTTGAAGTCAGAGAATCTGGATTCAAATCCCGATCTTGCCATTTCCTAGTGATATGACCTTGAACAAATGATTTTTTCTTATCTATAAAATGAAGGGGATGGACTAGATGACTTCTGAGGTCCATTCATTCTAAATTTATGATTCTGTGATTCTAAGAGGCCAGAGAGCTGAGTCTTCATAGGGTAAAGGTGACAATGGAAGGTAAGTGAGACTAGAGCAGGGATGATGGGCTGGGAGAGCAGGGAAGGAAGAAGGAGTTGGGGATTATGTAAGGCAAAGAAAAAGATGAAAGGACAGGAAGCTGCGGTCAGAGAGAAAAATTTCAGAGTTCTATATCATGAAGGTAGAAGAGTAATGAATGATGATGAAGTCAAGGGTCTGATTTCTGTGTGACTGAGGTGGAGCAGAGGGGAAGAGGTTGGGAGATGATGGGAAATGGGAGAAGAAGAAGTTGGAGCTGGAAAGCCAGGGTCTTTGGAAGGATGTCCCCAAGTATGAGGATAAAGAGTAGGTGTAGAGAAAAAGACTGTGAGAACTGAACTTCTCAAGGAAAGAGGGAGAATTGACCCAGAGTCCAATAGATGACAACAATAAGAATCCTAGCAAGGTAATCATTGATCAATTAACCAATAAGCATTTATTAAGTGTCCACTATGTGTTAAACACTGTTCTAAGTGTGGGGGATACAAAGAAAGGTAAAAAAAAAAACAGTTCTTGATTTCAAAGAGCTCGCCATCTAACAGAAAAAAATTATGTACAAATAAATATGCAAAAAGTTATGTACAAACATATTTATATATATATATTTGATAAATCAGAGATGGTCAACAGAAGAAAACAAGTGTCACTAGAAGAAATTGGGAAAGGCTTCTTGTAAAAGGTGGGATTTTAGGTGAGATTTGAGAGAAGCCAATAGGAAAAATAAGGAGAACATCCCAGCCATGGGGGGCGAACAATGGAAATGCTCAGAATCAGGAGATAAGAGATTTGAACTCCAGACAGAGGATCTTATATTTGATCCTGAAGGTAATGGAAAATCACTGACTGAATAGGGGGAAGGCTTTAAGATCAGACTTTAGGAAGATCCATTTGGCAGTTGAGTGGAGAATGGGCTGGAGAGAGACTTAGGAGCAGGAGACTGCAGTGGTCTAAGCGTTAAGATAATGAGGGTACGAGGTGATAGCTGATGGAGTGAACTTCAAAGGAGAGGATATTTCTGAGAACAGGGAGGTGAAAGGAGTAGCTCCATTTATGTGTCTTCTTACCCTTAGTAGGGGAGGGATTGTTGGGGGAAGAAAATTCAGAACAAGAGACGAGGGTGGTGAGAAAAGGTACACCTAGTCCCTGGTTGGGGTGGGAAGCAAAAAGGAACAGAGTTCTCACAAGTCTAGCACAGAATACTGATGGTGCCTGAGCAGGGAAGTGCATGGCGCTAGGTAGTTGATGTTTTCAGTAATGAACATATGGCTGAACGCTCCAGTCTCATCTCCAAAAAGAGACAGCAGCCAGTGGTCATGACCTAGTGGGGTGCTCATGTGTGTAGGGGGAGGGATGGGGGCGGGGTGTGATCTGAAGCAGCAGGGGGCTTTGGAAAGCCCTAGAAATGCAGGGTTTGTTCCCATGGGAGCAGATCAGCTTGTATTCTTTTTCTCTTTATTTCCCAACCTCAGAGCATCCCCACCTCCTTCTCACTCCCACCATAAGCCATGTAAAAGGCTTGAATCCTGACTTCCAATCTAGCCCCCTATTCACTGCTTTTCTTTATAGGGATCATCAACCACACTAGATCCAGAATTCCAAGTTCAAATCCTAATTCTTCCAAGTAATCTTAGCCAAGTCATTTCTCTTGGAGTCAGAGCTAAAATGGTAAATGACAGAGAGGAAACTTGAAAAAACAATAATGATAACTAGCATTCATATAGCACGTTAAAGTTTATAATCACTATCTCAATGGATCCTTACAACAACCCTGGGAGAGAGGTGCTATTATGATCCCTATTTTACAGATGAGGAAACTGAACCAAACAGAAGTTAAGTAACAGGCTCACACAGCTAGTAGATGTTGAATGGAGAATTTGAACTCAGATTCTCCTGTCTCTGAGCCAGCATTCTATTCATCATGGAGCTTAACTGTCCAAGAACTTAGGTCTTCCTAATGCCAGGGGGTCTCAAAAATTTTTCTGGAGGGAGGCAGAGAGGGACAATGAAAGTTTGACTTGCTCAAAGTCCCACCACCAACATGTGAAAAAAGTCAACTCTATATTATACCATACCCTAAGTTTACTCATTGGTAAAATTGAGATATCTGTAGTACCGATCATAAAAATGGGTATATGTCTAAAGCTCAAGATGATTTAGATTAAGAACTATATTTCATGTGTATTGAATATTCTCTGAGTGAAAGGAGAACTTCACAAGGACAGGGTCTTTTTCATTTTGGGTTTTGTACCCTCAAGTGCAAAATACAATGGCAGGCAGGAAAGTGAGCACTTAATACATGTTTTTGGAATGGAATATCCTCATTTAAAAAAAAAAAATTAGATGAACTTTCAACTCTAAATGACTATAGGGTAATAAAACTAGACTTGGAAAGACATGTAAATGAACCCCCTCATTTTACAGATTAAAAAAAATGCATAAGGAGATTAAGCAATTTTCCTACCACCTCCCAGGTAGCAAGAAACAGAATTGGGCTGTTGCACATGGCAGGAACTTAGCAAATGTTTATCTGTCTTGGAAAAGTCCAACAATGAGTAAAGCTCCCGTTCTCCTGCCACAGTGCCAGTGCTCCGACAATCACAGAGGATCTGATAATGATATCTTTGTTTGTGTTAGAACTCAACAGCACACTCTCCATTCAGCTTGACTCACACCAGCCTGAATTCCAGGCCGAAAGTGTCACAACTTTATAGGTTTCTAAGACAAAAAAGAGTAAGATGTTTCCCAGGCGTAGAGGGGGAAAAATGACTGTAAGGGAGGGGAAAAACAAAGGTTGAATGTGACTCATTTTTGTCATTAGCAGGAGATTGCACTTGTGTGAGAATAAAGAAGGACCTCGCCAAAATATAGGTCAATATATAGGGAGGCATCTCAATCAGTTGGATTTTCCAGGCAGTAGCTAAGCAGATCCATAGCCAGGGAAGATGCTCCTAGCAGGGGCTCACCAAGAGCCACGTGCCTATCATTCTTTCAATCGGCAAGCATTTATTAAGCCCCTACTATTGACCACGAACAATGTTCAGTGTTAGTGAAACAGAGATTTAGCTAAAACAATCCTTGCCCTCAAGAAGCTTACATTTGGTCAGGAAAAACAATATATGGACATATAGAAAGATTTTACTGCTACAGGAAGTTGCCAAGTGAGGAAGTCCCCTCTACCAAAGCAGGATGGCTTTATATTTTTTTTTTTTAGATACAATTGATTTTTATTTTTGGAAGCTTTTTATTTTCAACACATATGCACAAATAATTTTTCAGCATTGACTCTTGCATAGCCTTGTGTTTCAAATTTCCCCCTCTTCCCCCCCACTCCCTCCCCTAGATGGCAAGCAGTGCAATATATGTTCTACGTGTGTAACTTATATTCTTAAAATCACCTGGCTCACTAAAGGGTTAACTGACTTTACTCCCCCAGGTCACTGGGCCAGTAAGAGTGAGATATAGGACTTGAAGCCTGCCGTGACTTTGACTTTGAGGCTAGTTCTCTCTCCACTATGATATGTTGCCTTTATACAAGATGCAAATGTATACAAAATAATTATAGGATAATGTCAAGAGTGGGGGGATGCGCTAAGATCTGAGAATATTAAAAAAAAGCATTTTTAGGAGATGATAATTGAGCTGAGCCTTGAAGGATGATGGGGATGCTAAAAAGTCAGGGATGAGGGAGTGCATGGGATACAACCTTGGGCAAAGGTGTGGAGATGGGAGAAGAATAGCCAATATCTAAAATTCTTTCAAGTTCTTAACCTGTGTTCCTAGAAGTCCTAGGAATCTGAAGGCCTTCCTCCCATTCTCCTTATATTTTATAGGGACTAGAAGAAATCATACAGACACTATGGCCTAATGGATAGAGAGTCAATTTTGAAGTCAAGATCACAACTTTGGTACATATAAATGCTTGTTGATTGATTAAGGGAATAAATAAGAATGAAATGGACAGATGAGACAGAGAGACAGAGATAGAGACAGAGATAGAGAGGAGATATGGAGGGATGGGAGGTACTATTTATGCAAAGGGAAACTGAAAGAGATGATGATAAACAAGTTGGTCCTTATAGCCCAGAGCCCTTCAGGTTTGGACAGCTGGTTCTTTTTCTAGAGAAGGTCTGGAATGTCTCGCTGGTCAGTGTAGCATCTCTGGATCAGAACTGGACTGCTGCAGTACAGGCTGCCAGTTCAGGCTGATCCAGTCCCCTCTGGGGTTCAAGAACACACTTCTCCTTAGCTTTACCCCAACATAACCCAGATTGTAACACAGTCTGACAAGCCCTAAAAAGAGAAGCCCGAGGTGGACATTCCCCTTCCATGGTTGCAGCTACAACTTCAGGGAAACCCTCAGCCAGAAAAAGATGACAGCTTCTCTCTCTCCTGCGCTATTCCTCATCCAGGTGCTTAAATGTATCATTGGCCCCTGTATCCCTTCCACCTTAGCTCACTTGGATGGGGTCTGGCCAGTATGGGAAAGAAAGAAAGAAAGATAGTTGAAGGTGAAACAGCAAGCGTCTCAGGGTCCCATCCTCCTCTCCTTGGCAGTGGTGCTCACGGTATTTAATCTCCTGCCCCTCCTTCCCCCTTTCCTGGGTCTTCCACCTTACTGCTACCTTGTGGAGTCCCTTCAATTCCTTCAGCCTTCTGCTTTGGAACAGTATATATACCTTTTTCATCATTGCTTTGAATTTCCTGCATTTATATTATTTTTATTTTTATATTATTTTGATATCTAGATTTATATTATTTTGATATCTGTTTGCTTGTTTGGCTTCTGACCCTACTTGTCCCCCTTGGACACCAAAATTCAGAGAGAGTGATAAATAAGATAACAGCGAGGGGGAAAAGACCTGAAGGACCTGGGCTTGAATCGTGTTTCTCTTGTTAACAACCAGGGCAACATTGAACTAGTTAATAGAACTTACCCAAGTCTCGATTCCCCATCTTTTAAAAATGAGAGGAAAGGGAATAGACCAGAAAGGGAGATGATCTTTAAGCTCCCTGACACATCGAGTCCAGAAATTCTTCATCATTGTGTCGTGGACCCTTATGGATCCATCGTTAGACTCATTTTTAACTATGTAGGATAAAATACATAAGGTTACAAAAGGAATGAATTCTGATTAAATTTTAGTCATTTTTCAGTTATGTCTAACTCTCTGTGACCCCATTTGGAGTTTTCTTGGCAGAGATCCTATTTCCTTCTCCAGCTCATTTTACAGATGAGGAAACTGGTAAACAGGGTTAGATGACTTGCTAGTAAATGTCTGGGGTCAGATTTGAACTCAGGAAGGTGAATCTTCCTGACCACAAGCCCAGTGCTCTGGACATTGTAGCCCTAGCTCGTTCCTCCTGGGCAATTCATCGGACTTCCCTATGAGACTCCTAATGCTTAGAGCACCTCCCTTGGGTGCTGTATGGAAGGAAGCATGGGTCAAGGAGAAGAACATTATCGATCCCTGGGTCAGAAGTCCTCCATTCAAATCCAGCTTCTAATGCTTCCTACCTGCGTATCTTTGGGAAAGGTTCTTAACCCAGTTCCCCCAAAATAAGGAGGTTGGACTAAAGGGTTTCTGGGATCTTTGCTGGCTCTAAGTCTGTGATCTTATGGTCTAAAAGTGACATCAGTCATATCATAGGATTTGAAGACCTTAGCTAGGTCTCCATTAGTGCAAATTAAAGATGCCCCCAAATGGTCTCATTATTTGAATTTATGCAGCAAATTTCCATTGGGTTAGAACCTGTTTCCATATTATAACTTTGAATAATAATAATTTTAATATTTCAGGGGATTCCATCTAATGCTAGGCTTTGAATCAGAAACATTGAAGTTCAAATCTGGCTTCAGATACTAGCTGTGTGTCTCTGCCTCGGTTTCTTCATCTGTAAAAATCTCAAATGAGATGATAATTGTAAAGCATTCATCACAGTGCCTGGCCCACTGTAAGTGCAATATAAATGCTATTATTGTTGTTGTTGTGTGTATGGATGCTTGCATATGTGTATGTGTATATACACGATGTATGTACATGTACACGTATGTAAATGTCAGATCTTATTAAGATGAGCCCTCTAATTGTTCTAGTTTCCTTTAATATTTCATTATGTGATGATTACATACAATTTCTCTCCATATAAAAAAAAATCTGATTATTTTCCAGCTATGCCGCCCCTTGGGTTAATAGACTGCACTAGTTTACCGTGCCCTTTGTGTGGAGGAACATTTTCTCTATTTATTCCGAATTTATCTCTTTCAAGCTTGAGGTTTAGCAGTCTGGGATTTGGCTAACATATCTGTTTGTCAGGCTCCAAAGCCCCAGCAATCATGCCCCACAGCAAAGGCAGGGGCCTCTGAAGGTACTACCGGGAACAAAGCTGCAGCGGATGCTGAGATTTAAAATCATCACAGACTAAATCCCCAGTGGTGGGATGCTTTTCTGGCCATGGAGCAGACTGACAACTCAGTCCTAGATGCAGGAGCTACCTTGGGGGCGGGAGGGGCACAGTGTGGGGCAGGAGTATACAAGACCCGCTCTCCTGATGACCATCTGGGGATTGTTGTTCATCCTTCGTTCTCAAAATGTAACGCACCAGGAGAACAAACTGATGCACACACACGAGGAAAATCGCATTCCAATACAGCCCCACTGGTCCTAGCCAGGCTCCTGCTCTCTCTGCAAAATTCTGGGATTTGGAATGTCCTTTGGAACTTAATCCAGGGCTTATTAACAGACCCTCAAGGAGTCTGTGGAAAGACTTGGGGGAAGGGGGTCCATGAATCTGGTGGGTTAAAAAAAAAGCCTGTTCTTATTTCCACTAACCTCTAACTTAAATTTAGTATTTTCTTCCATTATGGATATTTTTTAAAAGCATCATTCTCAGAAGGCATCCATAATCAGACTGCCATAGGAGTCCACAACACAGAAAAAGATTAGGGACACTGATGTAGTCCAGACTCCTCATTTTACAAAGGAGGAAAATAAAGCTCACCCTACAGGGTGAATCCTTTTCTCGGAGCTGAGGTCATAGATTATAATCATAGAAGGAACCTCAGAGACTATCTAGTCAAACTCATTTTACAGATGAAGAAACTGAGGCACAGAAAAGTTTCATGCCCAAAGTTACACAAGTAGTAAGTGACTAGCCAAGATTCCATAAAACCTCACATTCTTTCTAATGCACCAAACTGTGAGCCATTTTTGCTCCTTTCCCAGCCTGTATCTCTCCCTGATCTAAGCTAATGATCTTTGATATTTTCCATAATTTTTATACATTTGTATTATATCTTTATTTATCTGCATATGCCCTAACTTTATTTTTAAGTACAGCCTCACATAATAATTTAATAATAATAATAATAATATTAATCTAATATTAATTACTATAATAATGATTAATTCATTAATTAACAAATAAAGGCAGGGATAAATGGACAAAGAGAAGAAGGCCTGTAGAGGGAATGAACTTATTTAAGTTCATATCATACCCCTAACATCTACTGCATGTGTGTTCTAAAAGGGATAGTGGACACTTACTAACTTTATACTCCTGGGAAAGCTCAGTTCAAATTTGGCCACTGTTAGCTCAGGCCAGGGAGAGATATAGGCTGGAAAGCAAGCAAAGATGGCTCACAGTTTGATGCATTAATGACTTAGCCTCTCTAAGTCTCAGTTTCTTTATCTGTAAAATGGGAGTGATCATAAAAACCACTTACTTCCCAGAATTACCATACAGATAATATTTTAAAGTGTTATGTAAAAATTAGTACATATGATATATATAGTTAAATAGATACGGAGCATATAAACTATATAACTATATAGTATATAAAAGTTATTATCATTTAAATGAGAGTTGCTTTTCCTTCCTAGGTAACCTTACCTTTGCCTAAATTGGGATTTAAATATCACTTTTCTGCCCATTCCCATTTTTCTTTGCCTGTAACCTATTCTCCTGACTCCCTAGAACAAAAATAAAATTGGTAACAACAAAATATTTACTGAAATAAGGCAAATTATAGTGAGAACCATTTTTCTTATTATTATGATTTATGACTTTATATTTAAAGTCAGAGAGGGAGAGATAGAGACGGAAAACAGAGAGACAGAGACAAGACAAACAGAGAGAGAGACAGAGACAGACAGACAGAGGGAGGGAGGGGGGGGAGAGAGAGAGAGAGAGAGAGAGAGAGAGAGAGAGAGAGAGAGAGAGAGAGAGAGAGACAGAGACAGAGACAGAGACAGAGAGAGGGAGGGAGGGAGGGAAGGAAAGAGGGAGGGAGGGAGGGAGGGAGAGAGAGAGAGAGAGAGAGAGAGAGAGAGAGAGAGAGAGAGAGAGAGAGAGAGAGAGAGAGAGAGACGCGAGACCCGAGAGAGAGAGGAGAGAGAGACGGAGACCGAGGAGAGAGAGAGAGAGAGAGAGAGAGAGAGAAGGAAAGAGAAGAGAGAGAGACGAGCGAGCGCACACGCGCTTTATATACTCTCCTTGAGAGTAAGGATTACTTCTTTGTTCTGTATCCTCAAGCTTTGTATAGTGTCTGATACATAGTAGGTGCTTTTAATAAATGCTTGTTGATTGATCAAAGAGACAAATAGCTGGCATGTCATTTGAAGAACTGTCATGGGGAAAAAGGGATTTGGAATTAGCAGCCTGAGCAGCCAGTGATGATTCCCAGGGATATTGTGAGATTCAAATGTGACAATGTTTGTAAAGGACTCTGTAAACTTTACAGCATTATATAAATGTCAGCTGTTATCATTGTGTCTGTAAACAAATGGGGACCTTCTAGACAATGCCCTACAAATAATATTGTGTTAAATATTTGAGGAAAAAAAGATATAGACCAGGGGTTCTCAAAACCCAGGCCAGATACATGGGCTGAGGATGTTTATACGGCCTGCCAGGTTATGGCAAATGGGCTGAGGGGCGGAGACAAAGTGTGAGCTTTTGTTTTTACTGTAGTCCAGCCCTTCAACAGTCTGAGGGACAGGGAACTGGCCCCTATTTAAAAAGTTTGAGGACCACTGGTATAGACCAATCAGCTTTCTTATTACTGAATATGTCTAGCCCTGCCAGCAATCCAGCCCAGTTGGCTCCAAGGCTTTAGAACTTTGAAGTTAGAAGATTCTAGATCTTAAAGCACCAGAATCATGGTAGATTTTAACAGTCCACTTCAGAACACACAGCCCTGCAAAACCTTAATGCAAGAGTTTCCAATACACTCCATCACACATAGAGGATCCATATCAACCAATCAACTTGAGGATACTAGCCTACAACAATCTTCCTCTGATACCCCATTTTTGTGTTCCCGAAGACCATAGCAGAACAGCACAAGGATCATGCTAGAAAGGGTTCAAATCTAGTGATAGACCAGGTCTAAGGACTAGCCTAGCTATGACCAGAATGACTCATCACCAATAGAATGGCCATTTGCTGATGAAGTTTTTGATCATGACAATCCATGAAGAAAAGAAAGAAAAAATACAAAATGGTGCAACATCCTTTATAACCCCTTCCACTTCTCAATGGTGGTAGTAGGCGGGTGAAAAAAAGGGCAGGTTTTAGAGCATCCATTACCGTTGCCTTAATTATGGATATTCTAAACGTGAAGTTTTTGTCGAATGGCCAATGAGTCGACATATAACGGGAAAAATCGAATCCCGTCCTTCAGTGTCAGACAGGCTGGAGGAAAGCTTCCAAGATGTTGGGGGAGCCTGCTCTGGAGGACTTGACGGAGGTCTAGGAGAGCTGGTATGAAAGGGGATGGATGACTTGTCATCTGCCTTTTGGATATCACATTGGTGATCTCCCAAGGTAACTGGGGTATAAGAGTGCTGCAGAGCCCTCGGCTAACATCATCCTCCAATGCCTCCCTGTGACGTGGGGGTGACACAGAGTTCCGAAAGGCTATGCCAGCTGAGCTCAGGCTCTGGCAGGTCATCCTTCGATGGAAAGGTACAGAATGCTTGCAATAGATTATTCTGCATCTCCCCGATGATGAGGGCCAGCAGAAGTAAATGCCAGCAGTGGCTGCATTGTTTCTTTCCGTCTGGATCTGACCCCAGGGAAACAGACCACCACTTTCTTCCTTCTCACCTCCAACAATGGCATCCAGGAGGGAATAATGGAGAGCGTTCTGGGCTTGGAATCGGGAAGACCCGAGTTCAAATGTTGCTTCAGATATTTCCTACCTGAATGACCCTCATCAAGTCACTTAACCTCTGTCTTCCTCTCTTCCTTCATATATGAAAAGGATAACTTGATGACTTCTTCTAGTTCTATATTTCTGGTCCTATGATAAGTGCAGAGGTGCTCCGCCACAAAGACTTGATTTCCCCCAAAAGCCACTTTTTACTCTCAATCACAGTAGCATTGGGCATGAAGTGAAGAAGACCGAGTTCAAATCTGGCCTCAGACACTTCCCAGCTGAGTGAATGTAGGCAAGTCACTTTGATTCTGTTTGCTTCAATTTCTTCAACTGTAAAATGTAAATCAATAGTAGCTATCTCTCAGGGTCATTGTGAAGACTGAATGAGATATTTTCAATAAAATGCTTATCTTGGGCAGCTTTCTTTCATCATTTCTTGAAATGCATCAAGGTTTATTTTTTGGGAGGTGGATGTCAAGGAATCCTATAATTTTAAAATTATCTCTTTTCAATTTCTTCCCAGGCCAGTTGTTTTGATATATAATATCTTACATTTTCTTTTATTTTTCAGTCTTTTGACTTTGTTTTTAGTATTTCTTGTTGTCTCATGAGGTCATTAACTTTTTAATCAATTCTAACTTTGAGGGAGTCTGTTGTTTGGGTAAGGTTTTGTACTCTTGGGCTAAACTGTTAATCTCTTTTCCAAGTCTCTCTTTCCTACTTCACATTGCTTTTCCAATTCTTTCTTCTAGTATTCACTTCATTTATAATACCATTTCTAACTCGTTTTTTAACTCTTACCTTATTTCTTCTAGAAATTCTAATTGGTCTTTTGTCTGAGTTATATTTTTCTTTGGGATGTCATATTTTTGAGCTATTTTCTTCTGGATTTAAACAATGATCATCTTGGACCTCATAATAGTTTGTGGGGGGTTTGTTTTAATTTTTGTTTATT
Organism: Sminthopsis crassicaudata; assembly: GCF_048593235.1. Classification (NCBI taxonomy): domain Eukaryota; kingdom Metazoa; phylum Chordata; class Mammalia; order Dasyuromorphia; family Dasyuridae; genus Sminthopsis; species Sminthopsis crassicaudata. The sequence goes on along the minus strand of NC_133621.1, from coordinate 297,763,477 downwards.
CCATCTTCCAGTGATGTGCTCTAGGCAACCTGACATTTCTGGTCTATCTGGGAACTCTGAGGGCTGAATTTGTTACCCTAGATTCTCTGAAAACATTTGCCCTGAGCAAGCCCAACCTCAGAGGGAGTTCATGAAGTAAACCCCTCACTGCTTGCCTGAGGTAGGGCCAGGCAAAGGCTGAGTCCAGTATTATCTCTCAGCACATTTTGTGCTGCTGACCTAGATTAGAAATCTGGAAGCTGAGTCCATGCTCTTAGCCACTCTAGAAAAATCTTTGCTTTTAGCTTGTACCTGGGGCTGAGTCCATGATCTTCTCTGGGTATCCCATGCTGCTCTCAATTGGAGCACTGCATGTGTAGTCCAGATTACCCCTATTCTGTAGTTATTGCCATGGTCACTTGTTTTTATGTCAGAATTGTGGTCTTGTACTAGAAATATGAGCCACTGTGATTTCTCCTTTAGTTTCCTAATCCTTAATTGGTCTGGAGTTCTTCTCATATTATTGTCAGAGTAGTTTGGGTGGATGGAATTGGGTTATACTGCTTCTACCTATTTCACCATCTTGTGTCCCTCAGGATTATTATTTTGCAGCTAAGTGGAGGATGGACTGGAAAGCGGAGAGACTGAGAACAGGTTGACTAATTAAGAGACTATTATAATAGGCCATGAGAGAGACAGTTGGACCGGAGTTAAGGGATGAGTAGAGAGGAGACAGATGCAAGAAATATTGTGGAGGAAGGAATCATAAGGACTGACAATGACTTGAATGGGTCATTGAGACACATTCAATGAGAGTGAGGAGTTTAGAATGACACGAAACTTCCTATTTAACTACAAGCTGGTGATGTGCATGATAATTATACGGGTGTATTGAAAGTGGATGGATTCGGGGGAAGAGGAATAATGAGTTTTGCTTTAGATATATTGAGTGTGAGATAAATGTAATTTCTACTGGAAATGTCCAATAAGCAGTTTATGACATAGGACTGGACCTCAGGAAACAGTCAAGGGTTGTGATGTTTAGATCTGGAAGTCATCAACACAGGGATGATAATTGAAAATATTAATCCAGCTGGGTTGCGCAGTGGATAGTGCCAAACCTGGAATTAGGAAGATCTGACCTCAAATATTCTTAGCTATGTGACCCTGAGAAAGTCACTTTACCCCATTTGTCTCAGTTTACTCATTGTAAGATGAGTTGAAGAAGGAAATGGCAAGCCACTCCAGTATCTTGGCCAAGAAAATCCCAAATGAGGTCAAGAAGAATTGGACATAACTGAAAAACAACAGAACAAAATCTAATTCCACATATAATTACACCAATACTCTTCCTCCGTTGGTTTATACTTTTAGGACTGGCAGAGGCAGAAAAATTAACACCATCTAACATGAAAAGGAAATAGAAAAAGACCATAAAGAAGCAATATAATAGTAAGAACAGGGGATTGGATTGGAAGTCAGGAAGACTTGGATTTAAACCCTACTTCACACACTTATTATCTATGAGACCTTAGATAAGTAAGTTACTTAAACTCTCTCAGCCTGTTTCCTCATCTGTAAAATGAGAAGTTTGGACTCAATGTTCACTAAGGTTTCTTCCAGTTCTAAGTCTAATATGATCCTATGGTTTGTGTATAGAAATAGAAAGAATCTATTCTGGGACAACCAAGCAAAATTTTCAGGATTCAAGAGAAAGCCGATTTTAACTCAGAATGGGAAAGAGGTTCTTTTTTAAAATTTATTTTTTCATTTTTAATGCACATTGCTTTATGAATCATGTTGGGAGATAAGAATCAGAACAAAAAGGAAAAACCATGAAGAGAAAAAAAGACAGAAAAAAAAAGTGAACATAGCATGTGTTGATTTACAGTCAACCTCCATAGTTCTTTTTCTGAATGCAGATGGCATTTTCTATCCAAAGTCTATTGGGATTTCCTTGAAGAGAAGGAGCTTCCTAATGATGGGACCTGTCTAAAAGTAGAATGAGCTGCTTTAGGAACAAGTGACTTGCCTTTCATTGGAAGTCTCTCTGCTCATCTCCCTGGCATTTGTGGTAGACTGGACTGGTGCTTTGGATAGGTGTTAGACTAGCTGGCCACTGAGACCCTTTCAGAATCTCTATCTTCATCATTCTAAGAGCCACATTTTGCAGAAGAAGGCACATGGAATTTAAGATCAGAACATCCAAGTTTCCCTCCTATCTCTTCACTTAGCTGCGGACCACTTGGCAGATCATTTAATTTTTGGGGGGAGAGGGGGGTTTCTGAATTCCAATAATCTCATCTTTATTGTTTTATTATCTTTATTCATCCCCTTTACGGTGGAGATAACAGTCATCAGTGTGTATTCACTCCTCACCTCAGAAGAGAGTTGAACAAAAAGCCTTTTGTGAGCCTTAAAATGGGAGTGGTTATTATTTTCCTCTTAAAAAAGGAATTTCTTCACTCGTATATCCACTGGTTTCTGAGCCCAGTTCTCAGTGCAGAGCAGTTTCTTAATAAATGTTGATGGATTGCATCATAGCCCCTACGTATCTAAACCTCTCATTTGTTCAGTGATAATGAAAACAATATGTTTGCTTCTCTGTTCAGATAGAAGTAATTCTTGATTATCCCAGTAATAGAAGAGCAGTGGAGTTGAAAGTCCAACATGGCAGCCAATCAAAAAATCATTCCAATGTTGACATGAAAGCAATTTTGTTGCTTGTATTTAAATATGAATCTATCAAACATCCATACACTATCAGACTCTCGGTGTGTTTATCGGTTTTGTTTTCTGGTTTTCTAGTTATAAACAGGTCTGTGAAGAAAAGCGCCAGGTAGATCAGAAAGTGACTCTTGGCCAAAGGCATTGATAACTCTCATTTTGTAAGAAAAATACAAGAGTTGGAGTAAATCATCTCTCCAGTTCCTTCTAGCTCTGATTCCACATTTCTATTTTTTTAAAAAAAGACTAGGGTCTTTCAATAAACTTGCTGAGTCACATCTTCCCTAGGATTTGAAAAATCTTAATGTTGGCTTAAAAGTCTTTCTCTGCTAGTTCCTGTAGACTAGAGTAAATAAAAAAAAAATCCTGCTTCTGTCAACAGAAGACTTAGTCAAGCAAGGTGAGTGACAGCTCTCAATAGGAATTTGAAATCCAGACCTGCCAGGGATAACCCAACCAGGGGATAATCTGTTCCATGGAGATATGTAGTAGTTGAAATTTGCATAGTATTTCAGATTTGCAAAGTATTTGATTTACTTTAACTCATTTGATCCTTGAAAGAAATACCTAGTGAGGTAAGTGCTGTGGGTATATAGAATTATCCCCATTTTACAGATGGAGAAACTGAAGGTCAGAAAAATAAAGTGATTTATTCATGATCACAAATCTAAATATCAAAGCTGATGGAGAATCACCCAGTCTACAGTTTTAAGAGGCAGGGAGAGGTATATAATGTAAAGAGAGTCCATCAGCAATACATATTGTATAAGTCAGATGGGGCCAGAACAGTTTCCTCTTTATCATTGTATCCCAAGTACTTAGCATAGTTTACTTGTCCTAATCTTGGATGAATCACTTCCCTATAGGGCCTTGATTCTTTCTCCATGAGAAAAGGGCAACCTTGGAAATACTCTACGTCAATCTTTTCATTTTATAGATGAACTAACTGAGATTCAGAGAAGTTGGGACATTTCCAAGATCACATATTAATAAACAAAAGGAAAAGGGTTAAAATCTCCCTTTGTTCCCTGCGCCGGCACTCTGTCTCATAAACCTACATTCAAATCCTGACCCTGATATTTACTACATGTAACCTTGAATAACTCACCCTTTTGTGCCTCAGTTTCCTCATCTGCACTGGGGATTGGATAAAATGATATCTGAGACCCCTTTCGGGTAGAACGATGATTGATCTATGCCACGATGCCTTTTTAGAGATAGTAATCTACCCACAAAAAGCGTTGAGGATATGGCCAGAGAATTCTAAGCCCAACACCAGACAGAGTAGAAGAAAATAACATAAGCGATAAATCCCTGCTGGTAAAAGAAAATAAAAAAGCACAATAGACCCACCTTCTCACACCCCTCCAAAAGACTTGGCCCTTCTCAGAGACCAAGTCCTTTACATTTTATTTTAAGGAAAAGGAGATTTGTTCCATTTCTTACAAATTGCCAGTGGTCTTCTGGGTTTTATAGAATTTCTTTCTAGAGAATTGGATTTGATTGCTACTTAATTTTTTTTTTTTTTGAGGTTATAGCTGCCACCTGATTGCAGGATGGCAGATCAGATCAGATAGGGGCTTCCTTGCAATTGTAATAAACAACTAACAGGACACGCATTTTCTTAAGCATTTACTCTCTATGTCAGGAACTATAAGAGGTGGGGGTGCAGAGATGAAAGTCCCTGGATTTGAGGAACTTATATTCTATTGAGAGTATTCCATGTGTAAACAGGATAAATGGGCAGCTAGGTGGTACCATGGACAGAGCACTGGATGCTTCATCTTCCTAGATTCAAATCTAGTCTCAGACTCTTATTAGCTGTTTGATCCTGGGCAAGTCACTTAGCCCCCATTGCCTCCAAACCTCCCCTCAAAAAGATATCTCTGAATTGAATTTTAAAGCTCAATTAACTGGGACCATTCATGCTATCATCACTTACAGTCAAGGATATATTGCTCCATGACTGATGTGTCCTTGTCATGGGCGATTTCAGTGGCTCCCTTCAGAAAGACCAGCCCTCAGAAGTAGCTGGCATGGCAGACATGGGTGGATCATTCCACATCCCCTTGCCCTATTTCTCTGGTGAGCAGCAACATGCATTCACCGGCTGGGTGTGGGGGGTCAAGGGTGCAGCCTTTAGCCACTGAGGAGGCAGAGCAAGTTGAAGTGTCCTACACATGTGAACCTCACTGGCTTCAGGGTCACCCTTTTCCTGTCCTAACCTACAGGAAAACTTGTTAGGACATACGAGGACACACCACTACTGGGATAATCTGTCCCCAGTATAAATATCATTATGTCCCCCCCTCATTTCTAAGGCTTTTGTCCAGCATTCAAGATCCTACAAAACCTGGAACTCCTCAGTCTTTCCAGCCCTCTTTCACAGTTCTCCACTTCATGTACAAACTGGATTGATGTAGAGGACCGCAGAGAGCTACCCCCTGGATAACCCCCTGACTTCTAGCTAAGGACATTCTCACCTTTTCTGCAACATATAGCCTTAGATTTGTCCAGGGCACTGAAAGGTTAAGTCATTCCCCTTGGATCACACAACCAGGATGTGCCAGAGGCCAGACTTGTACCCAAGATATCCTGATTTCAAGCCAGCTTTTTATCTGTGACATCATGCTGCCTCTAACAACAACAATGGTAATATCTAAAAAAATTTTACGTTCATGTTTGACCTGGAATCTAGGAAAGTCTGGTGCAAGTCCCTGCCTCTAACACATCCTGGTTGTGTGACCTTGGACAAGTATTGGCAGAGGGTGTTTTTACTGGGAAGTCCTACTCCTATAAAGTCATAAATCCAAACCCAATCTCTAACATTTCTGTAGTACTTTAAGTAAAATTATGTATAATCATTATATTAAAATATTGTAAATAATTTGTAAGATTATATTTTATTTTATAACTATAGTTTTGTGTTTCATAAATATATTTTAATAATTGCATAGGTATATTTTATAAATTATCTTTTATGACTTTATAAAATATTTTATTTTATACAGTTACTATGTTATGACTTTATATATTTTATTTTATGAATTTATGTATTTTATGATGCTATAAACATATTTTATTTTATAAACCTATGCAATTCATTTTAGAAATATTTATTATTTTCATAATTATATTTTATTATTTTATTTTCATAAATTTTATAGATATTTTATAACTTTATAAATATATAAATGTTTTATCGAATATGAAAATATTTTCTTTTCTATATATTCTATAATATATCTCATCTGGTTTTCACAACAACTCTTTAATAGATATGCTATTATTTTTCCCATTTTACAGATGGGAAAAAAAGTCTCAAAGAGGTTTAAGTCATTTGTGCCGGACCTTACAGGGCTCACATCTTCCTGAATGTATGTCTGGTACTCTGTCTACCACACTAAAATGAAGAAGTTGTGGGAGCTGATTCTGAGAAACTATATGGTCCCATTGTGTGAGAAGGATTTTCAACATAAATAGCCAGACTTCCAAAATAATGGTAGGGGGATAAGTGGAGAGGAAGTCCAAGAATTGGGGGCTAAAGTCACTGAACAAATTGAGAGGAATGACCTAGAGCCCAGTCAGTGACAGCAGCAAGGGTAGGAAGAGGGGATGCAACATTTGGATTGCACAGATTCTAAAAGAGAGAGACCATTGAGAGGTGGTGAGTGGGGATTAGGCTAATGTTGGCAATGGGAAATGACAGTGCTTTTCAGCCTCCTTTTGGCACTGGAAATTGAAGAGGAAAGGGGGAAGGAGCAGCTGGGAATAAAGAAAGCTCAAAGGAGAAGACCTCTTGAGGAGAGAATCAGGTTTGCCTATAAAAGAGAAATTCTCAGAAACTATCTTCTCCAACCACTTCATTTTACAGATGGGGAAACTGAGGCTCAGGGAAATTGAAGACTTACCCGAGGTCATCCAATTAGTAAACATTCAAGATAGGAGTTGTACTTGGAATCTTCTGATTGCAGATGATATACTTTATCCTGTACCATATGGTTGATATGTTCAAGGCTCTAGGGAAGCTTGGTAGCTTGAAAACTGGAGCTCAGAAAAACTTGACTACAAGCTAATACCTAGTGAGAATTAGAACCAAGACTAGAATCTAGATCTCCACATCTAGCACTCGTTCCACCATCCCTCATTCACTTTATGAGGGTGGAGATTCTAGAGAACATGGCAGAATGGGTGAGACAACTGGCACTGGGGAGAACGAGGGGTCTTAAGCAATAAGCGTACAGGAGAAAGAATCCTGGGTGTGGATCAGGTACATGTTGGACAAGGTGACTTCATGGTCTCCTCCAGCTCTGATACAATGAGCAGACACATCACTAAGGCTAGATTTCTAGGAACTAGAGTCAGGACAACTGGGAGAAGCTAGCAGTGATTACAGAGCATGGTTAAGCCTTCCCAGGCTTTGAGAGGGAATTTAGTGTTTGACCATGGACCTCTTCAAACTTTCTAATCAGGGATGTTTCAGTCCTTCATATGACAGAATAGAACTTCTTGGCTCTATAGAATGTAAGTTCCTTGATAAAAAGGAATATATTATTTTGGGATTTGCAAATCTGTAGCATATAGTAGGGATGGGAACGTGATTTCATTGGTATAGAGAATTCAGACTTTCCACGATTCCATGATCTACACTGCATGTGGATAGAATGTCGGTCCCAGACTGGAATCCTGCCTTAATTGGCACTGGATTAACATCTCTCAACCTTAATTTACTCATCAAAAAAAGGAGGAATGATAATTGCATCTTCCTCACAGGATCGTTGTATGGGTTAAATGACAAAGTATGTAAAAATGCTTTGCCAATCCGAAAGTGTTTTATAAATGCTCTTATTATCATCATCACGAGTGTTTCCAACTGCCTCTCATCATAGATGAGTGCTTGTTAATTGATCAAGATATCTGAGCTGCAGGTAGAAATGGGAAAGAGATATTCATTGGAAACACCTCCAGGAACAAAGTTTTTAAGTTTCTATTTCTACCCATTTTAAGAGAAAATAAGGCTTAGGGAAGGGGATAAGAGACATGATAGACATCTTCAAGGACCTGATGACATGTCATATGGAAGAGGGATTAGACTTTTCTCTTAGGTGACTCTTATATCAAGGTAAAATCTACCTTTCTGCAACTTGCCCCCATTGAGGGAATGGGGGCAAGTTGCAGAAAGGTAAGTTTCACCTTGATATAAACAAAACTCCATAAAAATTGGAACTGTCCAAAAATGCTATCTTGGGAAATGGTGGATTCCCTCTTCTTACGTATTTTTCAAGCAAAGAGTAAACCATTGCATGTTGGGCAGGGAGACAAAGTTACACAGTAAATAGAATGCTAGAGCTGGAGCCTTGAAGACTTTGATTCGAGTCCTTGGATCAGATACTTCTTGTGTAACCCTGGAAAGGTCCATCAATCATTAAGTGTTTATCAAGCTCCTACTCTGTGCCAATTTTCCAGGTACACAAAGATAACACAGACAATCCCTACCCCCAAAAAGAAAGGACCCCAAATACATGCAGAATTGATCAAGGTAATGGGGATAACAGTAGCTGGGGTGAATCAGAAAAGGTAAGCCTTGAAACTTCTCGGAATCTCAGTTTCACCCTGTGCTGATTAACACCTGCAGGTACCAACCTCACAGTTGTTATGAGAATCAGATGAAATGATGAATATAAAGTGCTATTTAAATGTCAGTTTGATCACAGATTGGGAGCTAGAAGGAACTTTAGAGACATCAAATTCAGCCTTCTCTTTTTCCAGATGAAGAAAAGGAGGCACAGAAATCTGTGGCATAAAGTTACAGATCAAGAGGTGGAAGGAACTTCAGAGGTCATCAAGTCCAGATCTATTATTTTACAGATAAGGAAATAGAGGCACAGAAAACAGGCAAGAACTCTTGCCTAAGAAAAGAAGGAAGACAGATTGTAAGTGTCCGAAATAGGATTTGAATTCAGATCTTTCTGACTTCCAGTCCAGTGCCTTTCTCATAAGTGATACTATAGAATAAGATCCAAGTCAGTTACAGATTGGGAAAAAAGGTTTTAACAGTTAATCAGCATGCATTTATTAAGTGCTTACTATATACCATGCACTGGGCTAAGTGTTGGGAATACAAATACAAGCCAATAGAAAAAATAGTTCCTGTCTTCAAAGAGCTTTCATTCTAATAAGAGGGATGGATACCACATAAAAGGAAGCTGAAAAGGGATGATGCAGAATGAAGTTACTTGGGATGAGGATATGGCAGAGAAATGCAAAGCACGTGCAGTCTGGTGAGAAATGAGACTTGGCTGGCTTCAGCACCCTCCTCCAATGGAAGTTCTTCCAATAAGAGGCAGAAGCCATTAAACAAAGGGCACTTCCAAAGTGTGAATTGCTGGGCCACAGTTATCTTCCAAGAGGAAGAGAATTCTGGGAGAAGGTAACGTAATCTGGAGTACAGCCTGATCAGAAAGGAAGGTTTCCAGGTCCCTTACAACTCTGATACCCTGCAAACAAAAATTTCCTTAATAGTGTGAATTGTAGGCAATCGTGCTCGGTGCTGGGCCACAAGAATGAAAAATGGCGGTCTCTGCCTCAGGGAGCTTCTCATCTAATAGAGACTGAGACGTGTGCACATTTATTGGTGATAGAAGTGAGAAGAGGTGCAGCAGAGAGAGCCAGGCTAAGGGCTGCTTCTCAGAAAGCTCAGAATTAGTGTCAATGTCTAGAACTGGAGAAGTAATAGGATCAACATGAGCTTAGCTTCTTCCACCTAACTGTTTCTCATCCAGGGAGCATCACCCAAGCTCTGAGGTCTACAAAGAGCAGGAACTCTTTCTGTGACAAGAGAAGAAGGGAAGGGAAGGAAAAGGAAGGGAAGGAAAAGGAAGGAGAGGAAAGGAAAGGAAAGGACTGATTGTGAATGAAAGAAGGGGATGAGAAGGCAGAATAGGTTGTGAAAATCAACTTTCAGGACAACAAACCATGACATCGAGGGAACTGCTGCGAGAGGTAGTGTTTCGTGCCAGTTCTATTGATCTTCTTTCCCCCCCGTTAAACCTGGTTGACCATTTTAATGTCTGTATTTGTTGTTGAGAGAAACAAGAGCCAGTTTGGTACTTTGGTTCCCTGAGCTGTAACCCTAGTATCTTAACCTCCTTTAGACACTGCTTCAAGCATATTAATGAACTCACGTTTCTCTACCTTGTTTCATTGTTGTCTTCATATCCCCAGTGCCTAGCTTGGCAAATAGTAGGTGATTAATAAATTACCTGAGGGATAACTTATGAAAATCCTTTCCTTGCTATAACCCCAAGGAGCAGGAAGTGTATTGTTAACATCCCCATTTGGCAGATGAAGAAACTAAGGCTCAAGGAGCTTCCATGATTTATTTCAGCCAAGTTTGTGATAGGGCAGAAAAGAGCAACATCAAACAGCTAGGATATGAGGTAGGTAGTTAGGAAATACTTAGTCTGAAAAAGATCTGGGGTGAAGTAAGAGTAACCTTCAAGCTTCATTCGTGGTTGGACTGAGTCTATGACATACCTAGAAAGCCAAATTTGAGCTTGGGTTCCACTAGGAGAGGCTCAGAACAATGAGGTGATAGTTCTGTATCCTCAGCCCCAGTGGGATTATATCTGAGAATTGGGTTCATCTTCTAAATCACAGTTTAGAAAAGCATTGATAAGGTGGAGAGTGTCTAGAGAAAGGCAATTAATATGATGAAAGACCCTGAGTTCATGCCATAAGAGGCTCAATCAAAGGACTTGTTTTTAACCTGAGGAACAGCTCAGGAGAGCTGTTCTATAAGGATCAGAACTATTTTGTGCTCTAAAGGGTAAAAATCTGAGCAATGGGTACAAGTTACCAAGCTGCCATGGATTTTGGCCCTAATTTTAGATCAAAAGCAGTAAAATGACAGGCTCAGTTCTGGACTCTTTCCACTTGTGTAACCTAAGACAAATCAAACTCTCCACTTTATCTGTAAAATGGAAAAATATTTGGAATCAACTAAAGAAAATATTGATTCCAATCCTCCCATTTTGCAGATGAGGAAGTCGAGACCCTCTAAATTTCCTTTCCATTGCCAGTGCTGCCTGGTTTTTCTGGCATCCAAGCTCTTTCCTCTACCAAACTATCTCAAACATTTTACCTGAGCTTGGTAGGACTTCAAATGAACCATATGGGAAGGATGCCTTATAAAAAAATAGAATCTGGGCTGGGGATTCTAAGCAGAAATATGTATTTTGGTTTTTAATCCATCATGGATTTAAATATTTACTGCTTCTTTTTTCACGTAAGTGTACCAACAAATATGTTCTAATGTTCATTTTGCCTGAGTAAGTGAGATCTTTTTTTTGGGTCAAGGAGAGGCAAAACAAAGTAGGTCATTGGATATCAGTTTCCCCATTCAGTTGAACATAAGGCTGTGGTAGAATCCCAGCACCTTGTACCCGCCAAATCACAAAGCATTCTGCACACTGTCACACAAAAGTGTTCCCCCGTCAAAGAAGGAGTCTTTGGAAACCGACTGCATACATGTGTAACAATAACACAGCAGTTGGCATTTCTAGGGGACTTTTCACTTGAGGATTTCTAAGTGCTTTGCAAACAGTCATTAATTAGACCGCCTACAACCTTTTGAGGGAGGTAAGGCACTGAGCGATGCAGTGAACAAGAGTGTCACCTCTGGGGTGACAGCACCAGCTTTGTTTAACCCCTGTAGGATAAATAGTGCACAGTTCTTTAGGGGAACTCGAGAGGCACTGGGGTGGATGAGCCATCTGTGACAGAGAAACAGAGAGAGGGGCAGCTAGGGGGTGCAGTGGATAGAGTATCAGCCCTGAAGTCAGGAGGACCTGAGTTCAAATTTGACTTCAGACACTTAACACATCTTGGTTGTGTGACCCTGGGCAAGTCACTTAACCGCAATTGCCTCAGCAAAAAAAATAAATGAATAAATTAAATTTAAAAAGAGAGAGAAATAGGCAGCTGCCTTCCAAGCTGGTTTGCTAAGGGTCACAGAGCAGTATTGGTTGTTAAATCAATAAGCATTTATTAAGCGCCTGCTGTTTGCCCAGCATTGTGCTCTATTATTTTGCGGTTGGTTCTTCCATGGGGTACATCTTCCTAAAACTGGATTTCTTTAACCCAGGTTCCTAAGCAAGTGCCCCAAAATTGGCTGACCATCCCAAAGATCTAGCCTTCATCTTTCATGTGGCCAAAAATCATCTTAAAATGGTACAAATCAAGAACAGATACCCATCACCCTTCTGATGCTCACTAACAATGGGGAGCAAATCACTTCACCACCCCTTTTTTTCTCAGCTGTCAAATGAGTCGTACAAATCCATCTTGGACTAGAGGGTCTCTGAGTTCCTTTCTTGCCTATGTGGATATGAGACTATTTTCAGTCACAGAAACACTGGTTGCTAAACGGAACCTTGTGGCTCTCTGACTTCTAGAACCCACTGCATCCAAAAGCATCCAAGAGTCGCATCCAAAGCACAGCTTAGGTGACATCCCCAAATCGAGACCTTTCCTGGCATTCTCTCCCTCTTGAAAATGCTTTGCAGTTATTTAGCATTTACTCATCTGTGTACGGATCCCACCTCTAGCAGAACATAAGTCCTTCGGGTCAGGGGCTTGTTTGTTTAGGCTCTGTGCTGGTCCGCACTGCCTGGCACATAGTAGGCACTTGGTAAAAACGCTTGTCATTGAATTGCTTGAACTGGAACTTGAGTCTCAGTGATGCTTGAGGAGTGAGTCAGGGACCAGAGTAACATTTAACCAGCTTCTTTAGAGCAGCGGTCCAAACCCTTCTCTCTGCAATGCAGCAGCCTTCTGAGAAATCTAGCAAGGTGCTGGTCTAAACCAGAAGCTCGGGGACACCTGTGACTCACAGACATCCTCCCTCTGCCAGGCTACATAAATATGGCCCTGCCACAATTCTCCTGCCCTGACCTGCCTGAAGAAGGCCCCAGTCAATCCACCCCAGCTGGAGAGACATCCAGGATGGCCCAGTGATGGATGCAGTGTCCCTCCCCATGAGCCAGTCTCACTCCGTTTTGAGTCTCATCAGGACAGGCTGATCAGCCACATCGCTGTCCCTTCTGCTGCCCACATCTGACCATAAAAAAGAAACATTTGGGTTGGTTTTAGTACAAGCATTCCTGGCCTGAGTGTCTGTAGTAAACTCAACAACTGGGACACCCCTGGGTGTAAAAATAATGGCAAAAGGCTACTTTGGCCACACTTAACAGGCTGGATGATGGGAAACGGGTTAGTTATTTTTTGTGGGGGGTTTTAAAAGAAAATGATGTGTCCAGAGTACTTTGAGCTTTCTCCAGTGCATCACATACATTCCCTCGCTTAAACCCTACAATGTACCTCACAAGTCGGGTCTTGGAGATATTATTTCCTCGCTTAGGGATGAAGAAACTGACCCATGGTCACACATCACACACGTTGCCTTGCTTTAACCCCACAATATCTCTATAAGTTGGGTTTTGAAAGTATTATTTTCTCACTTAGGGATGAAGTAACTGACCCATGGTCACACATTATTACCCTTGTTTTATGGGAAAACTGAAGCTACAAAGGAATGAAATGACCTGCCTATAGTTAAATATTATCCCCATTTTGCAGATGGTGAAATTGAGCTCGGAGGGTGTGTTCTTACATCGCCATACAAGCTGTAATTATTAGGTTTGGGTTTAAATCCAGAGTTTTTAGAGTCCATCATACTATCCATCCCACCATCCCTCTAGGGAGCTCTAGAGGAGTCATAGAGATAGCTAAGTGGTTCATACGGGTACCCTCACATACCTTGCAATCCAGGATACTGGTCCTGTGGCTCCTCCCACTAAAAACTCCATCTTCCACTCTGGTCACTTCCATTTGTGCCGACCCCCAAACCTGGATTGCTCTCTCTCCTCATCCCCTAAAGTCCCTGCCTTCCACAAGAAGTCTTTCTTAATTCTAGTGATTTCCCTGGGATGAGTATGCAATTTACCTCATCTGGGGCCATACTTGTTGCTATGCTATTGTCCCCATTAGACTGCAAGCTCCTTGAGGGCAGGCACTATGTTTTTGCTTTTTTCTGTATCCCAGAAACTTAGAGCAGAGCCTGGCACATAATAGGCGCTTAATAAATGCTTATTGATTGACTAGTTAGCTTTGGCACTCTACCTACAGAAAGGGCACGGCATTCGATGTCTAGAATCAAGGGTAAAAAAATCGGTTGTCCATCTGACCCAATACCCTCTAGCCTGTGAGTCAGGAGATTCTCCTGACTCAAACTGCACACGAGTGACAGCTCCTCTCCTGGTTGTTGGTGACAGATTATTAAGTAATCAGAAGGCTCGGGAGAGACCGGGCTACATCAGTCCCAGCAGCAACCCATGGCTCCAGGACTGAGGAATTCCAGGCTTCCTCCAGTCCTCAGGCAGGGAAAGCAGAAGGTAGGAAGAGACCTCCCTCTCCTTTCCGGCCTTACCCGTCTGCCCCCTCCTCTCCTCCCCCTCTGTCTGCATCCTTCTCAAAGGCTTTAACACCCACCCCAGTTGGACTGGGTTTTGCCTCCTCATTTTGGACAGGATCCAGGCTTTTCTCTCCAACCCTCTGGGCACCTCATGTGCCCTCTCTCACTCTCTCTGTCTGTCTCAGCAGGACTTAGACACACAGCAATTCCAAACAAGCAGCAGTTGTCCCGTCCTCCCCTCCTCCTTCCCCCCGACTCCCTCCCCGGCCCCATCTCAGGAAATCTTCCAGGACTGAGATTGCTACTAGACTCTAGGAGTTGGCCTCCTCCTGGGCAATACTCACCATTTGCAGATAACTCCAAAGAAGAACCAATGAAGTAACATTTCATTTTTGAGACATAAACTGTAAATGACCCAGATTTCCTGTCCAAATACTGGTACTTGGGTGACTGCTAAGGAGCCCTGGGGCTGGAAGTGATTGGGCCCCGTGGGCCAGGCAGTCTTAAATGTGGTCAGCGTAAGGGAACGTCGTTACCCAGGGTACCGGGATCCAATTTGGATTATTAAACTGAAATGGGGAAATGCAGTTACATGGCTAGAGATAAGTCTGTGTGCTTCATTAGCGTCTATTGATTTTATAGAGCTGGAAAGGACCTTAGATTTCGTCCTGTCTCGTTTCTTTCAAATTTCAGATGAACAAACTGAGACCCAGATAGGTTAAGGGAGCCCAGGAGGGCCTTCCTGCAGGACCCAGGCCTCTCCCACTAGGGCACACGGCTGATCCAAAGACACAGAGGCTCCTCGTTCTTGGCTGCGGGCAGGCGGGCGGCCCTTCAAGAAGTTCTCTCCCATCCCTTGACAATAACGTGCCCTTCAAACTCCAAAGCCAGCCTTGAGGTCAGATCCCTCAGCCCGAGCCTGGGTCGATGGTGCCCTTTGTAGACTAAAGGCTCTGGGCAGAGGAGGGCTGACAGCCCGCTCCCTGAGCTGACTTCTTAAGTGGGAGGGAGGGGAGAACTGCACACACACACACACACACACACACACACACACACACACACACACACAAATACACATACACTTACACAACAGTTTTGTGTTTCCAGTTTCTCTGTAATACAAAGCCCGTGTCTTTTCATCCTCAGCCCAGAGTATGGCCAGGTGACCAACCACTGCACCATGGGCTGAGGTTGAGCTGGAAGTGTTGTGACTTCTTCAGTTAGGAAGCAGAGGAAGGCCCTTACCTAGGAAGTCCCCACAGAATTAGGGGCCAGGAACATCAATCAATCAGTCTTTATTAAGCACCCACTATATGCCGGAAACTGTGTTAAATACAGGGGATACAAAAAAGAAGTTTACAACCTGCTGCAAACATGCAAACAAATACATACAAAGCCAGTTACACACAAAATAAATATTAACTAAGAAGGAAGGCACTAGAATTAAGAGAGGTTGGGAAAGGCTTGCTGTGGAAGGTGGGATTTTAATTGGAAATGAAAGGAAGCCCAGGTCAGTATTGGGGCAGAGGAGGGAGAATATTCCAGGGATAGAGGAT
Source organism: Sminthopsis crassicaudata (assembly GCF_048593235.1). Classification (NCBI taxonomy): domain Eukaryota; kingdom Metazoa; phylum Chordata; class Mammalia; order Dasyuromorphia; family Dasyuridae; genus Sminthopsis; species Sminthopsis crassicaudata. The sequence goes on along the minus strand of NC_133621.1, from coordinate 297,747,742 downwards.
AGAAAGAATGTCCAGAATGAGAGATGGAGAGGCTCGTGGATCTCCTCAAGTCTTAATCCAAGCACCCCCTGCTTCAGGAGGCCTTTCCTCCTTCCCTCCTTGTATTCATAAGAGCCAAAGCATACTTAGGACTTAAAGGTTCACAAAGCACTTTCCACATAATGTGTTATTTTACCCTCACAACAGCCATGGGAGACAAGTGTTATTCTTCTCCCCATATTACAAATAAGAAATTGAAATGAAATGACTAACTGGGAATCACACAGCTAGTAATTTTGCCCACTTTGTATGCATGTTCATGTCAAGTCAATAAGCATTTATTAAGCACCTAATATGTGTGAGATGGGCACATTAAGTAGTACAGGGGATCGAGCACTGGGCTTGGAATCAGACTCATTCATGAGTTCAAACTCAACTTCAGATACTTTCTAGCTGTGTGACTCTAGGCAAGTCATTTAACTCTGCCTCAGTTTCCTCATCTGTAAAATGAACTAGAGAAGGAAATGGCAAACTAGTCCAGCATCTTTGCCAAAAAAAAACAAAAAACAAAAAACAACAACAACAACAACAAAAAAAAACAACGTGGTCACAAAAAGTCAGCCATGACTGAAAAACAACAAGAACTGGTGTCAAGCACTGTACTAAGGACTGGGGCCTCAAAGGAAGACAGAAATACAATTGCTGCTCTCCAGAAGCTCACATTGTGATGGGAGAGACTACAAGCAAACAACTATGTACAAACAAAACAAATGGCAGATAATCCACTGAGAGAAGGGCTTGGAAAGGGAAAAGCTTCCTGTCAAAGGTGAGGTTTTATCTAGAACTTAAAGGAAGCCAGGTAGAGCTGAGGAAGGGCAGAGGAAGAGTTGAGAGACGAGAAGTCTTTTGAAGAAGCAGTCAGGAGGCCAGTGTCAATAGGCCACTGAATACAGACGTGTAATGAATAGGAAGACCAGAAATATAGGAACTGTGGGGAGCTCTGAACACCAAACAGAGGACTTTGTTTGATCACGAAGAAACAGTTAATCCCTTGGAGCCTTATTAAATAGGAGCTCTTAGGAAGATCAGTTTGGATGGATTGGAATGGGATGGAGGGGCAGCGAAGGCAGAGACCAGTCAGACTATTGCAATAGTTCTGGGTTGAGATTGTAAGCCAGAGCAGTAATAGGGTCAGAGGAGAGAAGGGTTCAGAGCTAGAGAAGGTAAAATCAACAGACCCTGGAAATAATTGGATAGGAGATGTGAAAAAGGCTGAGGAGTCTGGGATGACACTCAGGTTTTTAGCCTGGGTGACCCCCATCAGTAATAAGGAAGTTTGGAAGGGGTATTTGGGGAGAAAAGTGCTGAACTCTAGATGGTGTTTCCTCCATTAGAGTGGAATCACCAGGACTCAACATAGGGTCTGGTATACAGAAAGCACTTAATAAATGCTTATTGATTAATCAGATGATCAACAGGGGTAAATATCAAAGATCTGCTTCAAGGTCGAGGGCATGAGTGAGACAGATAGGATCAAGATTGGAACAAATGGCTCTCTCCATTTGCTTTTCCCATCTTCCTTTGGGCATTTGCCTATCTTTGTGCCTAGCGGTGTGTGACCCGCCCCATCCTCCGGCTCCTTCTAAATTGGATGCAGCTGGCCGGCTCAAACTGCTCTCCATGGCAACAGCCGTCGCTAAGCAGGACGCGGCAGTTGTGATCTTGTCTCGCACACCCTTGAGACCACACCGGGGAGTGTGGCAGCTGGCCATCACTGACCATGGCCCTTCTGGATTCCCTCCGGGGGACCCTAAAAATTAAACCATGAAACCCTGCCCCCAAAGCTCTGGCATGGTGAATGATTCCATCAAGGGGCCTTCTGCTTTGCAGAGTCATCTATTTTGCAATGACAGAGAGAGAGAGAGAGAGAGAGAGAGAGAGAGAGAGAGAGAGAGAGAGAGAGAGAGAGAGAGAGAGAGAGAGAGAGAGAAAGAGAGAGAGAGACAGAGACAGAGAGAGACAGAGAGAGAAACAGAGACAGACAGAGACAGAGACAGAGAGACAGACAGAGAGACAGACAGAGAGAGAGAAAGAGAGAGAGAGACAGAGACAGAGAGAGAGAGAAGAGAGACACAGAGAGAGAAAGAAGAGAGAGACAGAGAGAGAAAGAGAGAGACACAGAGAGAGAGAGACAGAGACAGAGAGAGAGAAAGAGAGACAGAGACAGAGAGAAGAGAGACACAGAGAGAGAAAGAAGAGAGAGAGAGAGAAGAGAGACACAGAGAGAGAAAGAAGAGAGAGACAGAGAGAGAAAGAGAAACACAGAGAGACACAGAGAGAGAGAGACAGAGAGACAGAGAGAGAAGAGAGACACAGAGAAAGAAGAGAGAGAGAGAGAAGAGAGACACAGAGAGAGAAAGAAGAGAGAGACAGAGAGAGAGACAGAGAGAGAGAGAGAGAGACAGAGAGAGACAGAGACAGAGAGAGAGAGAGAGAGACAGAGAGACAGAGAGAGAGAGAGAGAGACAGAGAGAGAGACAGAGAGAGAGAGAGAGAGACAGAGAGAGAGAGAGAGACAGAGAGAGAGAGAGAGAGAGAGAGACAGAGAGAGAGAGAGACAGAGAGAGAGAGAGAGAGAGAGACAGAGAGAGAGAGAGACAGAGAGAGAGAGAGAGAGAGAGAGAGAGAGAGAGAGAGAGAGAGACAGAGAGAGAGAGAGAGAGAGAGAGAGAGAGAGAGAGAGAGAGAGAGAGAGAGAGAGAGAGAGAGAGAGGATTCTCCCACTGCCCTCTACCCTTGCCAGATTGTGATGGTGAGTTCTAGAGGTCATGTTTTAGCTGGGACGCAAATTAGGGAGCAGCCAAAAGGGGGCAACTGGGGAGGGCAAAGGACCATAATTCCGTGTCCTAGGGGAGTCACAACTAAAGACACTTATCTTGGAGAGAAAAGAAGCCTTGTGGAAGAGAGGCAGAATAAAATAGCTACCGGAAACATTTGAATGACTGTCACACAGAAAAACTCTAAGTCAGAGATGGAAGCCAGAGAGAGACAGGTTTAGCCTTGACCTCGAGAAAAACTTCCTTTGTCTGTTCCCTAGTGAAGTGAGCTGCCCGGGAGGTAATGGCTTCCCTTCCTTCTCTTTAGGTCAGATGATGATTTGTCAAACCTTTGCTCAGACACAGATTGGAGTCAGGGACCTCGCAAATCCTTTTCATTTCGGAGATTCTATGAAAGTCACCAAGTGGGACTCATCCTGAACTATTTGCTCAAGAGACCCAGAGTTTAAAGCAATGCACTGACTGGCTATAAAATAACCCTTTCAAAGACTCCTAGTCACCCCAAGGTCTGAGACTGGGATGTGCACTAGCTTTTTTTTTTTTTTTTTTTAATAAACTCTCACCTTGATTCCCAGCTGGGAATATCATCGGATTGATATTCCGATTGCTCGATCTGATGATTGGGTCCCTAGAATGGATAAAACCTCCGAGACCACCCCTGTCAGTTTTTCAGAAATTAACACCCAAAGAGTCACTCACTCAAGCTCATATAAATAGTATTAGAGGCAGTATTTGAACCCAGATCCCTGAGGCAAGGCTTCATCCATTGAGCAAGACCTGAAAAGTGGTGAAGTCTCAAAGTCTCAAGACCAGAGCCATCAAGTTGGTCCCTCTGGTTTCTGGGATTCTAGTTTCCCAAATTTTAAAATGATTCTGTGGGGCAGAGCCTTTAAGGGTCCCCTTGCAAATCCCAAAACCAGAACTGCAGGCTTCCCTAATGATGGTGGTCAGGCTGGCCTACACACCCTCCCCCATGCATGGCCCTGCTTTCTTCCCCACCCCCACCCCCATGCATTTGTTCAGACTATTCCTTAAGGCTGAAATGCCCATCTTCCCACAATTCCCATCCCTGCCTATGGAATTCCTCCCCATCCTTTAAAGGTCAGCTCAAATGCCAAAGCCTTCAGGAAGCCCTCCCTGATCCCCCTGTGGGGAATGACCTTTCTCTCCCCCAGATTTCTCCTAACGCTTTGTTTGCATGTTTCTTGCACTTAATTTTGTATTTTATATTGCTGCTCGAATCCTCTGTGGGCCTCAGTTTCCTTATAAGTAAAATAAGGGTTTGAATTAGAGAATTTCTTGAATCCCTCCTAGTTAGGATATTCATATTCTAAAGTACCTCCCAGCTCTGACACCCCCTGTTCTAAGCTCCCTCCCAGCTCTGACATCCCCTGTCCTAGGCTCCCTCCCAGCTCTGACATCCCCTGTTCTAAGCTCCCTCCCAGCTCTGACATCCCCTGTTCTAGGCTCCCTCCCTTCTCTGACATCCCCTGTCCTAGGCTCCCTCCCAGCTCTGACATCCCCTGTTCTAAGCTCCCTCTCAGCCCTGACATCCCCTGTCCTAGGCTCCCTCCCAGCTCTGATACCCCCTGTTCTAGGCTCCCTCCTAGCTCTGACATCCCCTGTCCTAGACTCCCTCCTAGCTCTAACATCCCCTGTTCTAAGCTCCCTCCAAGCTCTGGCATTCTATATTCTAAGGTTTTTCCCAGCTCCCAGTCCCAGAAGCTTGCATATGGAGAGTGTTAATACTTACAGATTAGAGAGGATGACACAGGAGCAGCTCACTCATGTCAGCAAATACCCACATGCTCAGCAAAGGGCTGTTCTGGACACCTCCCCTCTCACTGACTGGGCCAGGGCTAGGGTCATGCCTGTGAGCAATTATCAGCAGTGGGGTCCTGGAGCGAGGGCCGCAGTGCCCTCCTGTCTCCCATTAACACTCCTCACAAGTCAGATGTGCGGCCGGGCTCAGGACAGCTCTGAAGCATGCTAAAGCCACTCCATGCTGCCTTCACGCGTGGTTTCTGCCAGAATGGCGTTAATACCTTAGAACTGAACTCCGCCATTGAATTGGGAAACCTGCTGTCGGGCTCCAGCCCGGCCCATGGCTCTCAGCCTCAGCCAGCTCCTTAAAGCTCCCGAGCCTGTTTCCCAACATGCACTAGACCTTATGCTCCCCGCTCAGCCCAGCTCAGTCCTTGGCTCTGGGAACGCCTTGCCCGCTTCCAGATTAGAACCAGCCAGCTGCGAAAAGCCTTTTCTCATCTCCCCTTACCAGGTTCTAGCCCTAGAACCTCTCCTGGAACTTTGTACTTATCTCACGGGTATTTTCTTATGTTTTTAAAATTCCCACCACTTCTCAGGGTGGGAATGTTTCCTTTTTGTCCCCCACTTTGTCCCAAGGCCCCCACTTTTCGGACATGCTTAATAAACAGTCCTGAGCACAGGGCTTCGAGCACAGAAGGTCCCTCTATCAGAGCTAAGTGAAGTCTTGGAAAGATCCTTGGGGTTTAGAGGCAGAGGACAGGGGTCATAGCTACACTGACTGCCTAAGCTGGTGAGCTCAGGCCTGGGTCCCAGCTGTAGAGGGAAAGTGTCGGACCGGCTTTCCAGCTCTGAATCCTATCGTCCTTTGATTGTGATTGCCCAGGAGACCGCTCTCATTTTTGACATTGTCTCACAGAAGCAATCGCCCCTTGCAACATTGTCTCACCTAAGGGGAGGAGGGGGTTTGGGGATGTTGGGCTAAGTTTAGATGTAAACTTTGTATCTGGGCTGTCCTAGCAATGGGGGAAAAAAAGGAAAGGAGAGGAAAGAAGAGGAGATGAGAGGAGAGGAAACAAAAGGAATGAAAAGGAAAGGAAAGGAGGAGAAAAGGAGGAAGAAGGAGACAAAGAAAGGGGAAAAGGAAGAAAGAAAAGAATGGAGGGAAGGAAGGAGGGAAGCAAGGAAGGAAGGAAGAAAGGAAGAGAGGAAGGAAGGAAGGAAGGAAGGAAGGAAGGAAGGAAGGAAGGAAGGAAGGAAGGAAGGAAGGGAAGAAGGGAGGGAGGGAGGGAGGGAGGGAGGAAGGGAGGGAGGAAGGGAGGAAGGGAGGAAGGAAGGAAAGAAGGAAGGAAGGAAGGAAGGAAGGAAGGAAGGAAGGAAGGAAGGAAGGAAGGAAGGAAGGAAGGAAGGAAGAGAAGAAGGAAGGAAGGGAAGAAGGGAGGGAGGAAGGGAGGAAGGAAGGGACAGAAGGGAGGGAGGAAGGGAGGAAGGGAGGAAGGAAGGAAGGAAGGAAGGAAGGAAGGAAAGAAGGAAGGAAGGAAGGAAGGAAGGAAGGAAGGAAGGAAGGAAGGAAGGAAGGAAGGAAGGAAGGAAGGAAGGAAGGAAGGAAGGAAGGAAGGAAGGAAGGAAGGAAGGAAGGAAGGAAGGGAGGAAGGGAGGGAGGAAGGGAGGGAGGGAGGAAGGAAGGAAAGGAAGGGAAGAAAAAATGGAGTAGTTGTTGCATGCAAAACATGAATTACTGAAACAAGGAAGCTGCGTACACTAAAAGCATGGATGAAAGATACTTCTGGGAGCAGGAGCTCCAAACTGCGGTCCATGAACTTGTTGAATCTTTTATATTTCACTAGTTTCCTTTGTAATTTGTATTCTATCTTGTGCATTGTAAACACTAGTCTAAGAAGAGGTGCACAGGTTTCGCCAGCCTGACTGCCCAGAGGGTCCAGGTCACAAAAAAGATGAAAGACCTTTCTGAGAGGAAGCCATAATGTTTACCTGTGACTGCTTAATTCAGTTCAGCAAGCGTTCCTTAAGCATTCTACTGTTTCCTAGTTGTGTGACCTTCTGCAAGTCCACCTTGCTTGTATAATAAGAATGCTAAACATAGAAGCTGTTGCTGACCTTAGAGCTCTGATCCTAGGTGACTTTTCCTCCTGCACCTCAGCTCTCTGTAAATTGAAGGGGCTAGACTAGATGACTTCTGACCTAATTCCCATTTAGAGCTTGGGTCCAGGGATTTATCAAAAGGAAGGGTAGGGCTGGACGTGATGGCAGCATGGCGCCATGGATACCAGTTCTTGACTCTTGGGGAGTTATTTCCTTTCTGTGGGCCTCGGTTTTGACATCTGTGACTTCTGAGGTCACTTCCAGTCCTAAATGATGGTTCCGTGGTCTATGAAAATGAAGGGGTGAATCTCACTGGTAGGTGATACAGGGGACAGATACATGGGATTTGGATTCAGGAAACCTTTCTCTGTCCCTTATTATCTGTGTGACTTTGAGGCAAGTCATTTCCTCCGCTCTCTGGGCCTCAGTTTTCTCATCTGTAAAATGGAGTTAGGTGGTCTCTTTAACTCTTTCCCTAGATCTTACACTTTGGTAAACTGATGTCCTTAGGAATGGTGACCAGGGCTCTTCCATTTGGCCAGCATAGTCCACTCACAAGGCAGCACTTAACTCTGAGAAGAGGTAGAGGAGTTTAGATATCACAGATCAAGCCCAGCAAGGGCTGCAGAACGAGACCAAAGGGCAGGATTACGGAACTCAGCAGCCTCGGTCTCTCTGACTCTCTCATCTCCCGCCTGGCTGCCTAGGTCACCCCTTTGAGCAGCCAAGAGTGGCGATGGCCATGCCTCAATGCCCAGCTTGATGAGTCCCAGCTGCTGCTGCTGGCGCCTGAGGACAGGGAGGGGAGGGAGAGGAACGAGTCAGAGAGGCTCCCGGGTTTGGGCCTGGGAGGTTGGGAGCCTGGAGGAAGACAAAGCAGGGGACAGTGTGACCAGTCTAATGTGGGACACACTGTTCACCAGGACCCGTCATCACCTCAATTCTGTTCCTTCTGTTCCCATTTCCTGAGGTCTCACCCAATACTCAGTCCCTATACCTAACATAAGGTGGTTGGCTCAGGCACCTGTTCACGGAGAAAGCAGGAAGAAAATACAGCAAAGGGACAGGTGGATGACTTCCTCACTCCAAAGAACAAATCCTTGGAGACACTTCCCTAACACTCTCAGGACTGGGGCAGTTTTCAGATTCTCCAGCCCTCTTTGTCTGTCAGAACAGCCCCCGAACCTGCACGCCACCCAGAGGGGGGTCTGTTGCCCACTCAGAGCCGGTTCCACAGGATCTGTCAGGGATCTCAGAAGCCATCCATCCCAAGCTCTGCATTTAACTGATTGGGAAACCGAGGTTCAGAAGGGTTGTGATCACTCGTTAGTGTCAAGGGTAGTATTTGAAGTTAGATCTTAGAGTTAAAGGCTTGGGAAAGGCTTCTTGTGCAGGATGTGATGAGCCCAATTTGGCTGGAGTATAGAATGTGTGGCAAAGGAGAGCAAGGTTGGAAAGGAGGCTGGCTCCGAATGGAGGTCTGTAACTTCTTAAAAGGAAGCTGCCCCATTAAAGGGAAAGCAGGTTATGCTCTGATGTTAAGGATGTATAGAAAACCAGAGTGGCAATGTGTGTATGTGTGTGTGTGAGTGTGTGTGTGTATTGTGAGTGTGAATGTATGAGTGTGTGTGAGTGTGAATGTGTGAGTGTGTGTGTGTGAGTGTATGAGTGTGAGTGTGTATATTTTTGTGTATGAGAGTGTGAGTGTGGGAGTGTATGAATATGAGAGTGTGTGTGAGTGTATGAGTGTGAGTGTGTATATGTTTGTGTATGAAAGTGTGAGTGTGGGAGTGTATGAATATGAGAGTGAGTGTGAGTGTATGAGTGTATGAGTATGAGAGTGTGTGTGTATGTGTGTGTGTGTGAGTATGAGTGTGTGAGTGTGTGTGTGTTGTGTGAGTGTGTATGTGTTTGTGTATGAGAGTGTGAGTGTGTGAGTGTATGAGTGTGAGTGTGTATGTGTTTGTGTATGAGAGTGTGAGTGTGTGAGTGTATGAGTGTGAGTGTGTATGTGTTTGTGTATGAGAGTGTGAGTGTGGGAGTGTATGAATATGAGAGTGAGTGTGAGTGTATGAGTGTATGAGTATGAGAGTGTGTGAATGTGAGTGTGAGAGTGTGAGTGTGGGAGTATGTGAATGTGAGTGTGAATGTATGAGTGGATGAGTGTGAATGTGTGTGTGTAAGAGTGTATGTATGAGTATGAGAGTGTGTTTGTGTGAGTGTGAGTGTGGGAGTGTGTGAATGTGAGTGTGAGTGTGAGTGTGAATGTATGAGTGAGTGTGTGTGTATGAGAGTGTGTGTGTTTGTGTGAGTGTGTGTGTGAGTGTGAGTGTGTGGATGTGAATTTGAGTGTGAGTGTGAATGTATGAGTGAGTGTGTGTGTATGAGAGTGTGTGTGTTTGTGTGAGTGTGTGTGTGTGAGTGTGAGTGTGAGTGTGTGAGTGTTTGTGTGTGAATGTGAATGTGAGTGTGAGTGTGAATGTATGAGTGTGTGTGTGAGTGTGAGTGAATGTGTGAGTGTATGAGTGTGAGTGTTTGAGTGTATGAGTATGAGAGTGTGTGTGTTTGTGTGAGTGTGTGTGTGTGTGAGTGTGAGTGTGTGAATGTGAGTGTGGGAGTGTGTAGCATCAAAATCTACCTAGAGGATGCTACTGCCTTTAATCCCAGGAGGAATTTCGACATTCCCGTCACAGGGGCCGCTAGCCCCTGCTTAGGCAGCAGTACCGGGTCTGCCTCACCCATCGCAACCCCAGACTGATCTCCTGGGCCTGGGGATCAAGGAAAGAGCATTCTTGGGCCTTTAGCTGCCTTTATACAAAACCAATTCATTTTCTGCCCCACAGTGAAGGAACGGTGATACTGAAGGAGCCACAGCCTTTCAGGTGTCTCATAAAAATAAGAGAGTCCAGGGCTCCGTGGAACGGCTCCGAATTTCCCATTCATTTTATTCATTCAAAAAGGCTGTTTTTATTAAGCAGCTACTGGGACTAAGGTTTTGAGCTGGTCTCTGTAAGAGGTTCGAAGGCTTCTTTCAAGCATTAAAGGGCTGTGATGTGGAAAAGGGAAGAGCTTTGTTCTCTTTGACCTCAGAAAACAGAGCCAGACACACTGGGGTTAAGTTTCAGAGAGAGACGGGGTTAGATTCTATGAAAAACATTTTTTGAAACCGTCTTCCTTATGATTGCTTGTCATGCATAATGTAAAGGGGATTCTCAGTCAGGTGTGGGATGAACAAGGGCAGCGAGGATGTCTTTCTATCTGCTCTCTGGGTAGCTAGATGGGGCAGTGTTTAGAGTGTCAAACCTGGAATCATGAAGACCTGAGTTCAAATCTAGCCTCAGATACTTACTAGCTGTGTGACCCTGGGCAAGTCACTTGCCTTGGTTTCCTCTTCTGCAAAATGGCAAGAACAATCCAGTATGATTGATATGATATCAGAGAGTCAGACGTGACCAAAATGGTCAAACAACAAAACATGGAAATAACCAGATAGACTTGGAGTCTTTTTCAGTTTTTAGATTCTATAATTATTTGAAAAATTCTTGAATACCCGTATGAGCTGGACCCCATCTCTATTTGAGTGTACAGAGCAGAACAAGATATGGTTCCCCCAGTAGTTACTGAGATCATTAGGAGAAGCGGGTGATGTAATTAACAGAAAGTGGCTTCCAAGACAGAAGCATCTGAGTTCGAATCCTGCCTCTGACGGGCACTGGACAAATCACTTTTATCTTTCAGAACCTCAGGCTTCTCTCTAGATTATAAATTTCAGAAAAAGTGCTAACACACACACCAAATTTTCTCACCCAGAGGGCTCCCTCTAGTAATGAAATTACAAGTCCAGGAGCTCTCCTGTTTAGAAATAGAGTAAAAGAAGAGAGCTTGAGTCCTCAGACTCCCTCCTGCTGACATGTTCTAGTCATGAGAGGGAAGGGATAGAAACCCATCGGCAGGTCCTTGGGGGCGGGGGAGCCTTGCAATCCAGCTGGGGAGACCAGACAAACCCCAATGAAAAAGCACCTGGTGGCCCAATGCAAATGAGATCGAGTTACCATAACAGGATTATTAATTACCATGGAGTGGCTTACTTAGCTAGATGAGGCTGGGGTACAGAATGTCAGGAAAATGGGCTGATGGCAGCTCTGTCCCTAGAGAAGCTTCTGGCTGAGATCAGTTCACCCCAAAGCTACAGCTTAGAAAGGGCCAGAATCAGACCTCAGAACCAGAGCAGCGGTCCTCATTTCTGAGAAGCAAAATACTTTCTCCCCAGAGCCCTTGGAGAGTGATATAGGTCTGAGGATCACTAATCTTCCCCCAACTTTCCGGAAGAACCCATGGATCACCGTGGGAAGACTATTAGATCTAAAGTCAAAGAGAGAAGGGAAAGAGAACCAGCATTTATTAAACAGCTACTGGTGCCAGGCAGTGTGATAAGCGCCTTATGGATGTGATCTCATTTGATCCTAATAATAATCCCTGGAGATAGATGCTATTCTTATCCCCATTTTACAGTTGAGAAAACTGAGGCAGAGGTCCTGCCCTAGATCACACAGCTAATGAGGAGTTCCAGATGACCCTAGACAATCCACTTCCTTTCTCTTATGATGTAAGGAAAGGGCTTTTATAAATCCTTCTGTTTTTAAATCTACGGATCAAAAGTCTTTAATGACTGATGAAGATGATCCTGGGTCCCAGAAGGCAAGACTTTATGGGCTTGTAGATTTGGAACTGGAAGAAATCTTCTGGCCCATCTAGGCCTTTTTTTTTCCTAGATAATGAAAATGAGTCTCTTCTCACTACACTTCCCTAGGAAGGCTATTAGCTAAATGACACGGTGAGACAGCCAGTGACTTGAATTGTGGAGACAAAAAAAAAAAACAAACCTAGCTAATTCAACCTCCTCTCCCACTGCCAAACCCTCTGTTTGTATCTTAAATGGTGGGAATTTTTCTCGAGTTACCTGGATAATGATTTCAATTGTCCACCGTCAAGAAGAGAAGTAAATAGAGTTGTTTCAGGGCAGGCAGAGACCCAACTGCACACAAAAGCATTGATTCTATCAGTATAGAATGTGAGGCTAAAGAGGGAGGAAACATTGGCCAGAAGTGGAGGGGGGAGGGGAGCCAGTTTCCTTCTATTCCAGCTTAATAGCATCAGTAAAAAGGAGCAGGGCAGCAGCATCCTAGGCTCACAGATGGAAAGGCCCTCAGGGATCACCTACGCTAGCTGCCCTAGTTTACAGAGGAAGATGGAAGAGTATTTATTAAGCACCTACTGAATGCCAAGGACTGTGCAAAAGATTTTACAGATATTATCTCATTTGTATATTATGATCCCTTTTTTATGTATATATATATATATATATAAAACATTTTATAAATATATTTATATTATAGTCAAGGAAATTAAGGCAGGCAGATATGAAATGATTTGTCGATAGTCACGCAGTAAATGTTTTGGGATGGATTTGAACTGCTTCCTTGGCTCCAGGAGGCAAACCTCAAATTCCCCAAAGAGTGGAGTCATTGTCTATGATCACATAGTGATCAAGAAGTCATCAGCTTGCACATGTTTAATCTGTATTGGATTACTTGCTGTCAAGGGAGGGAGAAAAATTTAGAACATGAGGTTTTACAAGATGAATGTCTATGATCACATACCAGCTCTGGAGTCAGGAGGACCTGAGTTCAAATTCAGCCTCAGATATTTACTAGCTATGTGAACATGAGCAAATCACTTAATCCCAAATGCCTTAAAAAAAAAAAAAAAAAAAAAAAAAAAAAAAAAAAAAAAAAAAAAGACATTGCATGACCAAATGGCCATCTTTTTAAATGTAATAATCTGTTGGCCTTGCTAATAAAATGATTAAATTGTTCCCCCCCCCAAAAAAAAAAGGACACAAATCCAAGTCAAAGGATCAGAAATTTCAAACTGGACTTTAGGGTTATCTAGAACAATTTCATTGGAACCTAGGAAAATGGAGTTGCTTGCTCAGTCACACAGTTCCTTATAAAAGCAAATACTGGGTTGTTTTTTTTTTCTTTATAACTCCATTGTCTAGGTCAGTGGCTTATATACCACAGATGCTTAATAGCTATTTAACACAATAAATGTTAAACACTGAATTCACACAATGTCAAGAGGACTCAAGAAAGATCTCCACCACACTGAATATAGTCCCTCAGGTTTATTTCGAGGAAGACACAGACAAGATTCACACAGGACATGCAAGCATGGATGCATCCACATTTGCATTTTCAAGGGAGTAGCCACACCTCTAAATCACAGACACATTGTAATGTTGGAGAAACAAATTGACTGGAATTTAATTAGCAAAGCTATTGCATCTCACATAAAAAAGTACTGTCCGCATTTTACTGATGCTGGTGATTTTGCAGACTATATATGTCTAGATAGCTAGATAAAGAGAAAAAAGAGGCAGACAGAGAATGAAAGAATGGAAGCGGGGAAGGAGAGACAGAGAAAAACAGCGAGACAAAAAGACAGAAACAGAGACAGGTACAGAGAGTAAGAGAGAGAGACAAAGGCAGAGGCAGAGAGAGAAAGACTGCGAGAAACAGAAAGAGAGAGAGAAAGACTGAGAGAAACAGAAAGAGAGAGAGAGAGAGAAAGAGAGAGAGAGAGAGAGAGAGAGAGAGAAAGAAAGAGAGAGAGAGAGAGAGAGAGAGAGAGAGAGAGAAAGAGAGAGAGAGAGAGAGAGAGAGAGAAAGAGAGAGAGAGAGAGAGAGAGAGAGAGAGAGAGAGAGAGAGAGAGAGAGAGAGAGAGAGAGAGATTTCTACAATCACTGTAGAAATTACCCAAGATAATATCCAGCCCTCGGCCCTGCTGATTAGCCTATACTTGAAACATCTTTCTGACACTCATTATCTTCCCACAAGTCTTGAATGCAATAATAGGAAAAGGAACTGCTACTCAAACATAATGTCCTAAGGAAGGAGCTAAGGATTCCAGCTCTAAGAGGACCTCAGGGGCCATTAAATCCAATCCTGTCATTTTAAAAAGAAGGCTCCTTAATGAAATTAAGTGACTTAAGCAAGGTCACACAGAAAGTTAGCACCACAGATGGATTGTGAACACTTTTTTCTACTCTACTGCTTCCCACAGGTTCAGAGATATAGAGCTAGGGAATTCAGTGTCCATCTAGTCCAAATATTCTTAATCCAAGATAGATTTATAGAGGTCCATGGGTATGAGTGAGGAAAAGCCAACATTTTAATTTTCATCAACCTCTAACTGAAATTGAGTATTTCCTTCTATTTTTATTTGTTAAGAACCACATTATTCTGAGAAGAGGTTAATGGGCTTTACCAACCTCAAAAGAGAATAACATAAAAAAGGTAAAGAACCCATTACAAAGCCCAACCTTCTCATTTTATAGATGAAGAAACTGAGATCCACAAAACTGAGACTAGTCAATCAGTCAGCAAGCATTTATTAAGCACTTGCTGTGTGCCAAGCTTTATGTGTTAAGCCATGGAATACAAAGGAACTTACGATAATGGTGAAGACAATATGCAAACAAATATGACATAAACAGGATAAATTAGACATGATCTTGAGGGGGACATCAGCATTAAGGGAGACTGGGAACTTGAAAGAAGATGGGGATATCAAAAGGAAGCAATTAGGATTCCAAGCATGAAGGATAGATAGTGAAAATGCTTGGAGTCAGGAGATGGAGTGTCTAGTTTGGGGAACAGTAATGAGAACAACGTCACTAGATCACAGAATACATTGGGGAAGGAGAAGACATTGACAAGGAGTAAAAAAGATGGAAAAGGTAGAAAAGGACAAGGATATGGAGACTTTAAAAGCCAAACAGAGGATTTCTGTTTGATCCCAGAGGTAATGGTGAATCTATGGAATTGATTGAGAAAGATAATATGATCAAATTTGTTCATTTAGAAGCTCATTTTAATAGCTGAGTAGAAGATGGGCTGAGGAAGGTAAGGATGAGCTTGTGGCAAGGAAATCACCCACCAGGTCACTGCAGTAATGACGGCAGGAAGTGAGGAAGGTAGCACCAGGGTGCTAGCAATGTAGCAAGAGGGAAGGGGGAATTTCTAAAAGATGCTCTCAAGGTAGGAAAAATCACAGAACTTGAGAACTGATGGGATATGAGGGAAAGGGAGAAGATAAGGATAAGATGTCTTTAAGATCACAAAGCTAATAAGGGAAGAAGTAGAATTTGATACCAAACTCTGGTGCCCTTTTGGGACATCTAGGTAGCACAGTAGATAGAGATAGGAAATCAGGAAGACCAGAGTTCAAATCTTATCTCAATATTTACTAGCTGTGTGATTGTGAGTAAATCACTTAACCCTATTTGCCTCAATTGCTTCATCTAGAAAATCATCTAGAAAAGAAAATGGTAAACCATTCCAGTATCTTTACCAAAAAAAAAAAAAAAAAAAAAAAAAAAAAAAAAAAAAAACCCTCTAAATAGGAGATCACAAATAGTCAGACATGACTGAAATAATAAACAACAAATTTCTTTGCTGGATTTATCTGATGCTGAAACTATCTTCTTATTACTTTGTTGCATTTTTTTCCCTTGCTCCTAATTGGCACTTAGAAGGCAATGTAGAATAGTGGATAGTCTGAAAAACCAGGGTTCCAATCCTTCCTCAGATACTTATTAGTTGACCCTTGGAAAATCCATTAACCTCCCTCAGCCTCAGTTTCCTCAGCTGTAAAATGAGGGAATTGGGCTTTGTGGTCCCTCCTGGTTATGTATCTATATTGTCTGATCTGGAGTGTGAGGCTCAATTTAGCAGAAGGCAGATCTACTCCCCTAGCTGGGTACCTATCCAGACCTGGCTCATGTAGCCTCTGGGTCATCCAGAACAAATATTTAATCCCTGGCTGCTTCCCTTCTACCATTCAGCACTCTCCTGGGCGTCCTCTCCCTGTCCCCAGTTAGCAGAACTGAGAAAACTAAAGCAATTTAGACAGCTCCAAAAGACAAATAGAAGTAGGAAAGTAAAGGGACTGCTGGGAAGAAGGGCAAGGAGAAATGACATATTCCAAAGACAAATAGAAATTATTCGGTCCTGAGGAAAGAGAAATTGTTGTAACATACCTGGGGAACTTGGTTTAAGGTAATCTCTGTGTATTGAAACCGATAGGTTTGGTAGTAGGACCACAGAGCCTGGAAAGGACATGGGTTTGAAATTCTAGTTCTGCCAACTTATTACCTATGTGAACACATCATTACCCCTCCTTCAGCCTCAGTTTCCTCTTCTGTAAAATGAGGGTGTTGAACTCCAGGATATCATAGGTTGTTTTAGATTCTCCATCTATGATTTAATTTTTTGAGCTTCTACTATTTTAGTTTCTCTGCACTGGGGTCCATGAAGCACATGGCTTTACACATTTGTTCTGGGGAACCAAATCAATGATTTCTTTGGTTGTAAGGAACGCTCCCAGTGAGGAATTTCCATTTTCCAATGATTTTACTCTGAAACTTAGAATCCCACAGGAGAATGTTGAAAACTATCTTAACACATAATTAGAAAAAATAAAATATTATTAAGTGAAAAAATAAATCAAAGGATCTATGGCAAGCCAAGTTTCCTCATATGCTACAACTCCTCTTTCCTTGATACAGAGTAGATTCTATTTGTTAGTATCTGGGGCACTGCGGAAATTTAGTGACTTGCCCTGTGTCAACTAATCAATCAATAAGCATTAATTAAGCACCTACTATGTGCCAGACACTGTGTGCTAAGAGTAGGGAATGGTGCAAAGGTAGAAATAATAGAATTTGGCAATAGATTGGATATGGGGGTTGAGAGAGACCATGTGCTAAGAGTAGGGGATGTTGTAAAGGTAGAAATGATAGAACTTGGCAACGATTGGATATAGGAGTTAAGAGAAACTGAAGAGAGTAGAAGGATACCTGTGTTGATGCCTGAGTAACTAGGAAGAACATTATTAGAAAAGTCAGAAAAAGGGGAGAAGCTTAAAAGGAAACCCTTGGACTGCCTATAGGACTTTCAGTTCAAGATGTTCAATAGACAGTTGGAGATGTAAAACTGGACGTCCAGAGAAAGGTAAAGACTGGATTGAAGGACTTGAGAATCAGCCACATAGAGACAACAATTGAATCCATAAGAACCGATGAGATCACTGAGTGAGACAGTATAGAAAGAGAGAAAAGGGAGAAGGGCAGACCTTCGAGGGATAGGCTCTTGAAGGATAGTGGGAGAATCTGGAAGAAGATTGGGCAAAGAACACACAGCCAGATGAGAAATATAAGAGAGCAGGAGAGGAGGGCTTATGTAAGAGAAGAGAGTGATTTACAGGGTCACAAGCTGCAGAGGAGTTAAGAAAGATGAGGACCACAAAAGACCATTAGATTGAAGAATTAAGAGATCATAAGTAACTTGAGAGAGAGAGAGAACAATTTCAATTGAATGATTGGGTCTAAAATCAGACTATAAGAAGAAAAGGAGAAAAAAAACCAGATTGAGGCACCCATTGTGGGCAGCCTTCTAAAGGACTTTGACTACAAAAGAAAAGAGACAGAAGATGATTGCCATTGAAGCTGGTCAGATCAAATGAGGGTGTTTTGAAAATGATGATGTTGGGATATGTTTGTAAATAATAGGGAAGCAGCTGGTAACTAGGTTTCAAAGACTGATGCTAAGCAAAAGAGTGGGGATCATTTCAAGGACAATCTGCTGGAGAAGACAGAATAAACTGCGATTACTTGTCCATGTATAGGGGATGGCCCAGGCCACAAGGAGGACCACCTCCTCATCCCCACCCATGATCCAATGACCCGCCCGGTCAGTTCACCGAGGGTAACAAATGGCGAGAAACTCTTTGCTTGAACTCCTATCCCTTGATCTATTTGATACCTGCCCGCCGCAGACCCTCTTGGGGCTGGAGGACTGTGTGTTGCTTACTGATGCTTTCCACCTCACTCTCCCTGACTCCATGCTCACTTCAGAGAATTAAGCATTCCTTGTTCCTGCCTCCCACTGAGCCCTCAGATTGATGACCCCTTGAACTCTGGCTCGGCTCAGCAGGGCATCCTGCCTTTTCTCTCAGATCCCAATACCAGCCTGGCATCTTTCTCCAGGAGGGCTGGTCCTATTGATTGAACTCCTAATCACCAGCATGCATTGCCCATTCCCTCCCTTTCCCTTTCCCCAGCAAGGCAAGAATTGGAAAGCAGAGACAGAATGTCTCATAGAATTATTCTGGAGCCCGTAGAGGGCCAGAGGGAAGGTACAAGTGTGCACAAAAGAAGCCAGAAATAATCATCTGCATATCAGGAGGCCATAGGCCCTGGTGTAACTGGGGAAGCAGCATACACAGGGACAAGAACAGGGTTCAAGTCCTGCATCTAATGCTTGTAAGACTTTGAGCAAATCACCTACTGGACTGCTGTTTCCTCATTTGTAAAATGAGCTGGGGAGGGAAATGGCAGAACACACCAGCATCTTTGCCAAGAAAATCCCAAATGTGGTCACAAAGAGTCAGATGTGGCCAAACAACAAGAATAAAGTTATTTAGTCACCTCCCCCTCGATAACTCTCAGATCGCTCCCATCACCATTCTCAACTGCAAAATGAAGGGGCAGGAGTAGGTGAACTCTGAAATCACTTCTAGCTCTAAATCTCATGAATAAAAAGGCCAAGGGCATTTTCCCATCACCCTCTCCCCACAAGAAACTTTAGTTTACAAAGCACTTTCAACACAACCACCTTACAAAGTAAGAAGGCAAAGTATTAACATCTTCATGTGGCAAGAAGGGAAACTGAGGTTCAGAGTGGTTAATAATTTGGCCAGGATCATCGAGTAATAAATGGCAGGGCCTAAAACCCTAAACATGGCTTTAAAGGTTCATGGATTGTAACGAGCTGTCGTCTCCAGACGCTGCTGAATCGCTCTCTGGGAAGAGATCTGCTGTGTCAACTCAAATCTCTTGGACAGATTCTTCTTCCTGTAGTGAACTGTTGTCCAGACAACCTGAGTTCTCACCTAGTAATCCTAACAGTGGATCACCCACTCCAATCCCTATTTTACAGGAGGAAAAATGGAGGCTTGGAGATTGGAGGTAACATGCTCAAAGTCAAAAGTGGGAGAATTGGAGGAGTTCTCCGACCCCAAATCCAGAATTACTTTTTTCCTGAGATAATTGGGGTTAAGTGACTTGCCCAGGGTCACACAGCTAGGAAGTCTTTAAGTATCTTGAGATCTTCTGATCAGGTTCTCCTGACTTGAGGGCTGGTGCTCTATCCATTGTGTCACCTAGATGCCCCAAATCCAGAATTATTTAACAGTAGCTGTAAGAGCTAGATCAGGGAATCATATATCACACATTTAGATATGAAAAAGGAACATCTATTTTTTAAATATCATTTTTAAAGTGGGGAAACTGAGGCATAGAAAGATGAAATTGGGCTTTTCCCAGGGTCACACCACATGTGGCAGGGCCAGGATTTGAACACAGTTCTTTGACTAGAAATCCAGCAGCCTCACCATGGCATCCAGCTTCCTCAGGTATGTTACAACTCCTGCCAATGTTTCTCCCAAGCATACGAGCGGAGCCCTGCTTTATTGAAGCAGCCAGCTTGGCAATGTTCTCCCCACACTGGGTGCGGATCCTAGATCCGAAAGCTTTACTTTTCACACTTGACATATTCAGATTCAGTGGCTTTTATCCAGAGTAAATTAAGGCTCTTAAATGTCAGAATGTTTTTGTTTCTTTTGACATTCTCTCCATAGGTCAAACTGCTTCTAAAACAGACATGTCTAAAAAGCTGTCTAAACCCATGTCTCATTATGGCTTTTTAGGAAGGCTCGAACATCAAGGGCTGTGTCAATGCCAATATCACCCCGGCCCTTCAGCATGGGGAGTCATGCTTGGAGCCGTTCCCATAGAGAAGGTTTACAAACCCAGTGCATGAACCCCAGGATCTCAGAATAAGATCTCAAGCAATCAGCTTGTCCATCTCCTTGTTTCTGGCCAGATGTTATGTCGAAAGGATTCCAAAATGTCTCTTCCTTAAAGGAGCCTCTCTGCCAGGAGGGTCTTCCATCTGCCCCCATCTTCTTTATTTTTAGTTTTATTCTTTTGTTTGAACACAGCTTTCTTAGGTATGTAACCTCAATTATGATTATCTTGAAGGTTATGAATGACCAGAACAGAAGATAGTGCAGTGCTGTACAAAGAGGGAGGAGGAAGAGGAGGAGGAGAGGAAGAGGAAGAGGAAGAGGAGGAAAAAGATGAGGAAGAGGAGGAGGAGGCAAGTTATGAGAGACAAGGAGACAAGACAGAGACAAATAGAGACAGAGACAGAAAAACAGAGACAGAGAGACAGAGAAAGAGAGAGACAGAGACAGATAGAGAGGTCTTATGCTGCAGACAAAAGTGTTCAAAGATGAAGAAAAAGACTTCCTGGGTGTTGGATAGTCTACAATGGAAGATTGTTAAAAGAAAATGAAATGGGACTGGGCTGCCATTTGCCCATGTGAGAGGACCATAAGATATGGAACTGGAAAGCCATATAGTCAACCTTCTCGTTTTACCGATGACTAAACTGAGTCCCAAAGAGGAAATGTGGCTTTCTCAAATTTGTTTAGATCAGTGGGATCAGATGGTAAAAAGAACCTCAAAGGACATCTCGTCCAAGCCTCTCATTTTATAGAGGAGTAAACTGAGGCATGGTGAGAGAGAATGACTTGTCCAAAGTCAAACAGGTCAAATAATTAATCTAGAATTGAAAGGGACCTCAAAGACCAGCTAGTCCAACCCTTCCCTGCCTTTTATTTTTTGACAGATGAGGAAGCTTTATCCCAGAGAATGCTCATATCAGTTAGATCATGCATGTTGTATTCAACACCTGGAGTCAAGAAGACTTTGGTTCCAACCTACTTCTAACACTTTCTAGCACATGACCATGGACAAGACCCTCAGATTCCGCCTCTGCAAAATGGGATTATAATAGAACCTCACAGGGTTACTTTGTAGTTCAAATGATTTAATATATATAAAGCCCTTACTTTGTAAACCTTTCAGCGCTGTAGAAATGTGAGCATTTATTATGTAAGTACCCACACTTCCTGCTATCTGATGCCCCTAAAGAGTCTATCAGAAACTTTCATGCTACCGGCTTCTACTCGCAGTTCCCTTATCTATAAAATGAAGACGTTGAATTCACTGACTAAGGTACCTTCCAGGTCCAAATCCTAGAATCCAATAAACTCAGCTGTTCCACACAGGAGTCAAGAGGAACCTTTCTCCTGCCAGGTTTTGACAATTATAGCTGTGCTTACATCTTGGAACAATGGAAAGATCACTGGTGATGGAGTCAGAAAAACTGGATTCAGATCCTGCCTTTGTCACTAATTAGGGATGTATGTATATATCTATGTATGTATTTGTATACACACATACACATCTTTGTTTATTTGTTTGTTAAGGCAATTGGAGTTAAGTGACTTGCCCAAAGTCATATAGCTTGCAACTGACAGAAGTTTGATTTGAATTTCCATCGTAACATCTAAGGGTCCCTGTAAATACATTTATTTATTATTTAATATGTGCCAACCACTCAAATGCTGGGTATACAAAAGCAAAGACATTCCCTGCCCTCAGAGAGCTCACATTCTAATGAAGGGACAAAACATACTTAGGGAGGTGGGGGCCAAGAGGAAACTCTTTGGTGTTTAGGGGCATGAGATTGAGTAATACAACCCCGTCAAGAATAATGAGTCATTTTGATCCTGGTTCCAAAATAAGAAGGAGAAACCAATTGTACAAAAAAGCATTGGTCAGACTGTAGAAGAGAAGGGCATATAGAAGAAACAGGAGGAAGTGAAGTGTGATCTTGGATTTATAATCTCTTCTTTCTTTGAGCATCAATTTTCTCACCTGTAAAATTAGATTGCTAGACTGAAGGATGTCTAAGATATCTTCTAGTTCTATTTTTATAAGCCTAATCATGAAGCCTACAAATAAATTATTTTCCTTTATAATTTCCTGTATATAGTTCACCAATTCACCAAATTCTTATAATATTCCTCTTTATATCTAAATCATGGATTCATTTTGATTTTTTCTTGGTAAATGGCATTAGATATTACTCTATGTCCAATTTCCGCCAGATTGTTTTTCAGCTTTCCAGACAATTTTTACCAAATAATGAATTCTTATTCAAAAATTTAAGTCTTTACACTTGTCAAACACAAGATTTACTATGGTCATTAGCTCCTGTTAATTGTATGTCTACTCGGTTCCACCAATAAAACTATTTCACTCAGAATTTTGGCTTTGGACAAAGCCCCTGACTCAATCAGATTCTGAGTTTGAAATTCTCTTGTACTCTTAGATTTTTCTTTCCCAACAACTTTATTGTCCCCTGTACCTTTAATTTGTATTTTTGTCAGATGGAATCATAGCCATGGATTTAGAATTGGAAGGGATCTCAGAGACTATATAATCCAATTCCTCCCATTTTACAGAGAGTGAAACTGAGGGCCAGAAACAAACAATTTTGGGGGATCATAAGAGCATTAGCTTAAAACCATACACAACTTTATAAATCTAATCTGTCACTTTAAAGGTGGGGAAACCCTAATGTAGGAAAGTTAAAAGATTTGCTCAAACATAGCAAGTGACAGACAGGATCTCAACCCAGGTGACTCAGATACTTACTAGCTATGTGATCCTGGGCAAGTCACTTAACCCTAGTTGCCTCAGTTTCCTCATCTGTAAAATGAGCCGAAGGCAGCATCTTTGCCAAGAAAACCCAAATGGGAGAAAGAGTCCGACATGTCTCAAATGCTGAATAACCACCACTTCTGCTTCCAAAACCAGTGCTCTGTCCATAGTAAAGAGTTTTTTTTTTCCTTTTGTTTCCTGAATTTCTTGAGAACCAAAAACTATATCAATGATCTATTTTTTCTGAGCATTCGGTTGCTTACTTTTTTAGGATGGGGATTTTTTTTAAGAAACCAAGATCCCTCTGGAGCTGTTTGGAAGTCACAGCCCATTTTCTGCAGCACCTGGAAGAGCCTAGTTATCCTTTACAGGAGGGATGCCCTGGAATTAGTCCCCTTTGGCCTTCCTGCTCTCCTCTGAGAATTGGGGATTCTTGGTTTTTGCTGTCCCCTTTCTTCACCAGGAAAAATACAGCTAGAGGCACCGAGGCTCATTAGTGTGGCTAAGCCAGGGCAGTGCTGGAGCACACATTCTCCAGTGGGAGAGATTTCCTGGGAATTCTCCCCAGCTGGATAGCCAGGGCCCCCGTTAACAGGCTGGGATCTATTACCCTCCTCAAGCACATCCCAAGAGCCCAAATTGCGGGTCATTTTCTCCTACCTGGCCCTTGTGTTTTATTTCTGCACGGATTTTCATGGGCCAAACAACCAGTTATAGCTGAGAAAGAATAGACCTAAATAAAAACGAGATAGAAATTCGGTGCTTCCCACAGAGAGCAGCTTTCCCATTACCCAGAGCAATGCATGAACGCTGAACGATTTCATTAAGGTCAGCCAGGCAAGGGACAGCAGCGGTTTGATGGCTTATCCTCCTGACTGGCTGAGGACGACTGAATTTCAGAATGAGGCTGCGTACAGAGGCAGAGGGGTCCAAAATGAGGAAGGCAGGAGCTCGCTGCCCCGCTCCCCTCCCTCCCCTCCCATCCAATTCCCCTTCCCCTCCCCCTTCCCTCCTCCCCTTTGCTCCCCCCTCCTCCTCCCATCCACTTCCACCTCCTCTCTAACTCCCTTCCCCCTTCTCTCCTCCCCTCTTCCCCCCTCCTCTTCCCATCCACTTCTACCTTCCAATTCCCCTTCCCCTCCCCCTTCCCTCCTCCCCTTTGCTCCCCCCTCCTCCTCCCATCCACTTCCACCTCCTAACTCCCTTCCCCCTTCTCTCCTCCCCTCTCCCCCCTCCTCTTCCCATCCACTTCTACCTTCCCCTCCCCCTTCTCTCCTCCCTTTTGCTTTCCCCTCCTCCTCCCATCCACTTCCACCTCCCCTCTAACTCTCCTTCCCCTCCTTCTCTCCTCCCCTCTGCTTCCCCCTCCTCCTCCCATCCACTTCCACCTTCCAATTCCCCTTTCCCTGACTATCCTCCTCCCCTCAGGCCACAGCTGGAGACTTTATGCTCAGAAAGGCAGCTCTGCTGAATTTTGGAGTCAGAAAACTCCAGATGCAAATCCCACAAAAGCATCTTGAGTCAGAGGATGTGGATTCAAATCCTGATTCTGGTGATTATATATGTGTGTGTGTATATATATATGTATATATGTATCTCCTTGGACAATTCATTTTACTTCCCTCAGGCTTTGTTTCCCCTTCTGCAAATAAGGGGACTGAACTAGTCTCTTTCTGAGATCCTTCCAAGTTCTAGAAGTACCCAAGGCTGTTCCAGAGCCAGCTAGTGAGTTCTGCTTATTAAGTTTTCAATGTAAGCATTTATTCTCAAAGGCTAGGAATCAAAAATTGATTTACTGTTTTGTTGATTGTCTAGACAATAAATGATGGGCAGATTTAAGTGTTGCAGGGTAAACCTAAAAGTACATCCTGAAAGCAATTTGTAAAACATAAAGCAAAGTAGAAACATGATATTATTTCTCTCCTCAGTGCCACATGTTAAGAAAGACAAGTTTGAAAGGAAATAGTGGAAGAGGACCCGGTCATACAAGGGGAAGGGAAGGGAATAAGCATTGCCTTAGGAGCTGCAATGGGCCTGGCACCTTACTAAGCATTTGAAGTATCAACTGAAAGAACTGGAGGTGTTTAGCACGGGGAAGAGAACATTTGTTGGGAGGGTGGGAGGGAGAGACTGGAGGGATATGCTAGTTCTTCTCAAATATCTGGAGAGCTGCCCTGGGAAAGAGAGACTAGACTTGGTGCTGTCCAGAGTGCTGACATTTTCCTCTCGACCTGCTTCTCATCTTCAGGGGGTTAGCCTCCATTGTCCAATACCTCTTCCTCCTCCAGTCAATTACCAAGCCTTGTCAGTTCTGCCTTCATAATATCTCTTGCATCCATCCCTTTCATTCTCTTCACATGGCAACTCTCCTCTCAACTGGATTACTAGAACAGTCTCCGAGTTTGTTTCCATTCCTTCCACCTCTTCTCTTCCATCTCTTCCATCCATCTGCCGAATAGATGGCAAACTGATACTTCAACATAGATGCCACCAGGCCACTCCAGTGCTCAAGAAGTTTCAATGGCTCCCTCTTGCTTCTCAGATATACAAATTATATATACTATATTAATATATATGTTACATTATATATTATGTATATTAATATACAAATTTTTCTGTCATTGAAAGTCCTTTGCAATCTTGCTCCCATCTATTTTCCAAACTCCCTCCTTCCCACATTCTCAATTTCAGATTAAGTAACTGATTTGCCATTCTCTATACATGACTTGTCTTTAGAAAAGCAATTCTTTCTTAAGGCTCTAGTCCTTAGAGTTTTCCTCTTCTTCTAAACCACAGCTCATATGCCAAGTTCTACAAAAGCCCTTCTAAACCCAGGGAATGTGAAAGTTCTCATCTCTCTCTCACACATTTACTTTGTATGAGTTTATGTATATATACATACAAACATATATTATATATTATACATAGGTATATATTTACTCCTCTGTGTGAACATCATTTCCCCCAAAAGAATATAAGCAACTTACAGGGAAAGACTATTTCATTTTTGTCTTTAGTAACTAGATGCATGAATAGAGTTGTGACTTGGTATCAGCAAGTCCTGAGTTTGAATCCAACCTCAGACACTTAACAGGTATGTGACTCTAGGTAGGTCACTCAGCCTCCCTCCACTTCAGTTTCCCATCTGTATCAAGAAATAACAATAGCACCAATCTCCTAGAACATTTTCGTAGTGATCAAAGAAGGTAATTTTTATAAAGTATTTTGCAAATCTTAAAGCACTATAGAAATGTAAATTATTACAATTATTATTATCACTTATATCTCCAACACCTAGCACAGTGCCAGACACATGAATAGGCATGTAAGCATTTGATGAATTGAGTTGTTATACTGAAGGAAGTTGAGTATAAAAGCTACAGAGAAAGATTAAGACAATATAAAACCCAATAACTAGAGTGGTCCCACAATGGGGTGGGCTGCCTGGAGAGGTACTGAGCTCCTCATCACTATACTAGAGATCTTTACTGTGAGAGATGCTAAAGGTGGGGTTCTTCTTGAGGTATAACTTGGAATGAATGTCCCCTCAAGGCTCTTCTAACTAAGATTTGATGATTGCATGACTTTAAAGTAATTTAATCTCTCTCAATCTCAGTTTCTTCATCTGAAAAACGAGGGGGGGGTTACTACATCACAGGAAGGAACCTTAAAGGCTTCTCATTTTATAAATTAGCAAAGTCAGGTCCAGCAAGGTTGGCACTTTGCCAGGTACACATAGCTAGCAAGTTTTTAGAGATAGATTTGAACTCAAGACTTCCAAATTCCAAGTTTTCTGCCCTGGGTACTACACCATACTCTAAGGTACCATCCGGTTTGGATTAATGATTCTATAAACTAATGTGCAGTGAAACCAGAGGGGGAAAAATATGTATATTGTGTGCGCTTGTGTGTATGTGTACATAATGTTTAAGAAGATATAGATGAAAAGAACAATAAAATGAAG
Source organism: Sminthopsis crassicaudata (assembly GCF_048593235.1). NCBI lineage: Eukaryota > Metazoa > Chordata > Mammalia > Dasyuromorphia > Dasyuridae > Sminthopsis > Sminthopsis crassicaudata. The sequence goes on along the minus strand of NC_133621.1, from coordinate 297,721,394 downwards.
CTCAAAAGCATGTAATTATAACTAATCTTGGCCCTAGGAAAGAGATGGAGGAAATAAACGTCCCTTTTTTTTTTCATTGGAAAAATGAGGATTCTGGGTATGGAATATTGCCTAGATGTGGTTGGTTTAGTTGGTCGGTTTTGCTTAATTGCCTTTTTCTTTATCATAAGGAGGACTTCATAGGATAAGGTAGTAGAATATTGATTCAGAAATGATTATGATGTTAAAAACAAAAAAAAACAATAAAATCTTTAATAAAAAAGAGAGACCAAGAGAAAATTAAATTCTGGGCTTCCAAAAGAGTCACTGTTCCTTATTCCCTTTGCAGGTGTCTGTTGAGGTAGATGTTGTAAAACAAGCATTTATAGGATCTGTATTTTAAAGATTTTTTCTTTTTGTCCTGACATCCAGGGAGTTGAAGACTTTGACTAAACCTGGGGGAGAATGCTTAATTCTTCCTTCATCGGGCACATTTCACCCCAGTCACAGGTCATCTTTCAAAGCCATCTTCTGAGTCAAATTTCGTCTTGAAAGGAGTTCAAAGAATACTAAGAGAAACTTGGTAGAAGCAATGAGCAAAAACTGAAGGATGACAAGAGGATCCAGGGCTTCTGAAAGAGTCACTTTTCCTTATTCCCTTTGCTGATGCCTGTAGACGTTGAGAGTAGGTGTTGTAAAGCAAGCATTCATAGGATCTGGATTTTAAAGCTTTTTTTTTTGTTCTAACATCCAGGGAGGTGAAGACTTTGACTAAACTTGGGGGAGATTGCTTAATTCTGTCTTCATCTAGCACATTTCACCCCAGTCACAGGTCATCTTTCAAAGCCTTCTGAGTCAAATTTCATCTTGAAAGAAGTTCAAAGAATACTAAGCAAAACTAGGAGCAATGAGCAAAAACTGGAGGATGACAAAAGGATCCAGGGAAGTCTTTTCATGCTCCCTGGAGGATCTCAATATCTTACAGTCAATTCAAGCAAGATGTTTTCTGATGAAATCCAAAAAAAATCCCACAAATGGAAAATCTGGTGTTTTCCATTTCATGTTATCATCCAATTTCAAAAATGAAAATAGGAGAAAGAGTGATAAGGGTCAGTTCTTCCTCAAGGAAAATAATTTAGGGGAAAAAAGCGCACCAGACCAAAAACTTTTCTACTTACAGGACAAGCTTCCCAGTGAAATAGGTCAATATTATCATCTTTTAAGAGAGAAGGAAACATGAGAATATAAGAAAATGAAATGACTTGGACTTAATAAAGCAAGTTCAGGACCGAGCTGAGGTTAGAAATCAGCATTCTAGAGAGTGAGTGAATCTGTCATTTTTATGGTACAGATATGCATTTAACAACAAAGCTAATATTCATTCTCCCAACTTGTTCATTCCTTCCTTAAAGGATCATAGAAACATCAGATCCTGAAGGTCCCTAGAGATTTAGGCCAAACTAATTGTAATAGTCAAGGAAAGTAAGGTCCAAAGATAAAGGGACACAGGTCCAAGGTCACACAGGCGAAGACAGCTGAAGTCAGAAAATGTCTGAATTCAGATCCAGGACCTTTCCCTAGATGATCTTCTTTCTTTCCTTCTTCTTTCCATACCTTCTTTCTTTCCTTTTTTCTTTTCTACCTTTCTTTTTTCTCTCCATCTTTCCTGCCACTCTTTTCCTTCTCCCTTCCTCCTTCTTTCCCCCCTCTCTCTTCCCTCTCTCTTTCTCTCTCTCCTTTCTCTCGTTCTCCCTCTCTCCATCTACTCATTCTCTTTCTCCCTTTCTCTCTGCCTTTTTTCTCTTCCCTTCTCCCTTTATGCCTCTCTGTCTCTCTTTCTCCCTCCCTCCCTCTCATCCTTCTTTCTCTTTCTTCCCTTCTCTTTTTTCTTCTTTTCTTTACTCCATGAATTAAAACAATTGTTTAGAGGAAACAATCATACACAACTAGATAGCCTGAAGTGACTTGAGAATTGTATGGCCAGATAGTACACTGCAGCAAAGGACAAAATAATATTTCCCAGAGAAATCCACAAAAGCTAAGCTATCTCATTAACCAACTTAAGAAGTCACAGAAGCCATTCTGCTCTCCAGGTTGGCTGTAATTCTACCTTGCACTTGTGAGATGCAGCTATTTAATCAATCATCCTATGAGATGAGATTCACAGCAATTAAGATACTTGCCTGCAGTCCCTTAGCTAGTAAATGTCAGAGATTGGATGTGTACCCAAGTTTCTCCTGACTCCAAGCCCAACCCACTATCTATTATGCAGAACCACCTTTCATAATAATCTCTAGTAGCAATGTCTTTTCCCAGTGACAGTCTCTTATATCCCAACTCCAGCCTGACTTTCAGAATGTCCTTCTCATGTAGACTGTCTCTCAAGCTGCAGAGTGAACACTCTTCCTCAATTCAATCAACTCACAGTTATTGAACACCTATTATGTCCAAGGCATTGTTCTAGGTATTGGGGAGGCGTGTACAACATATAACCCTTGATATGACCCTTGATAATGCATAGAACTCTTTACATAGCTCATTTGATTCTCACACCAGCTCTGGGAAATATGAGCTATTATTATTACTCCAATTTTACAGATGAGGAAACATGGGTATTATGAATGACTCATCCAAGCTCACAAATTCAGGTCTTCTTGACTTCAAGACCAGGGTTCCATTAACTAAGAGAGCCATCGTGGTCCAAATCTGTGATTTGATTATTGTAAGGAACAAACATCTCATGAAGAAAGTCTTCGCATCTAAATAATCTTAGGGAATTACCTGGGGTTGCAGAGATGGTATGTATCAAAAGTGGGAATTGAATCCAGGTCTGAAATTTAGAGCCTTAGAGACTCTCCTGCAACATTGAGCTCATTCACATTCACAAAATCTCCCATTTGGAATCCAATCCATACCTGAAAAGAAACTCCATGACACCTGACGACTAATCATCCAATCACAACAGAAGTCCCTTTACCTTTGGACCTTACTTTCCTCCACTGTTACAATAAGTAGTTTGGCCTAAATCTCTAGGGACTTTCAGGATCTGATATTTCTATGATCCTTTAAGAAAGGAAGGAACAACTTGGGAGAATGACTATGACAACAAAGAAATGTGGCTTGAGAATTTGAATGGGATAATGGGGAATTCTCTCTTTCCATCCTTTGGACAGCTCCATCTTTAGGATATCTTCCTTTCCCAGTATAAAGCTGGTGTCTTTGCCATTGCTCCTTCTGGGACTAAAAAGAGAGAGGCACTCTTCTTTGCCATATAAATTCAGATTTATGAAGCTCCCATTGTGTGCAGAGCTCTGGGCAAAGGAAGAAAGAGAGAAGTTTGTGTCTCCCTTGGAGTACCTAAGATCAGGATTTTACTCCCACCTACTATCCTTAACAGCTCTGAAGCTCTGGGAATGTCACTTCATCATTGTGGACCTCAGCCATCAGACTCACTTCACAAGGTTGTTGTAAGGCTCTGAGAGAACAAATGTCAAGACGGTGCACACTTCCAAACCCTCCACCATTTTATTAGTGAGGAAGATATTCAGTTCAATGTATTCAAATACATCCCTTGTCCTTGTGAGGTTTACAGTCTAATCGGGAGGTAAAGCAAGCTGAGAGAAGGCTATACTAAATATCCTTGGTTAGCAAGGTTGCCAGAGAGGGGTGTGTGTTTTGAATCCCATCTCCTAGGCATCGGGCTGTTTACCTCTAACGTTCAGAGTATTGTTCCTTATGGAACTCAATGTCCCCTATAATGTCATTATCCCTAATGTCCTGTTTTCATGGAAACCATTGGGGACACGAGGCAGTTTAGATCTGCAGGTGATGGGTGACACATGTGCCTCAAGTGGCCATTTCCTGAATGATCAAAACACTGCTGCCTTCATTGTTTCAACGGTGTTTTTTGCAGACCAATTTAAGTCACTTTCTATGCTCAGACAAATGTGCATCTGAGTTGCATCTGACCTACATGGGGCATATTTTTGAATCAGTGGAATTTTGAACTGGAAAGACTCTAGGGACTAGCTAGTCTAGCTTCCCTCCTTTCACAACTTAGCTTCCAAAAACTCAGATGACTTGTCCAAGGTCACACTGAAAGTTACTGGTAGAAGGGGGCTTCCTAATTCCCCATGTATTACACTGAACCTCACACCCAGTGAGATACAATAGAAGGAGCACTGGCTTTAGAGACAGAGGAATTGGATTCCTTGCCTCTGTCCTTGGTGGACCATGTGGGCAATTCATCTAACCTCTCTAAAGCTCAGTTTCAGAAGTCACAGGAACTTATGGTCCTTTGGATAATATCTAATAGTTAACATGTACATAGCATCTATTCTGTGCCAAGTACTATGCTAAACATTTTAATAATAATAGCTAACATTTATATGGTGCTTACCATGTGCAAGGTACAGTGCTAAGTACTTTACAAACATCTCATTTGATCTCCCAACATCCCTGGGAAATAGATACTATTTTTATCCCATTTTACTGTTAAGGAAATTGAGACAGAGGATGAGTGATTTGCTGGGATTGCTCAGCTAGTAAGTGTCTATGACTGAATTTTTTCCTCTGAGGCAATTGGAGTTAAGTGACTTGCCCAGGGTCCTACAGCTAGGAAGTGCTAAGTGTCTGAGATCAAATTTGAACTCAAGTCCTCCTGAGCTCAAGGCTGATGTTCTATCCACTGTGCTACCCAGCTGCCCTCTGTGGCTGAATTTAGATTTAGATCTTTCTGAGTCCAGACTCAGCACTCTTTCTATTGTTATTCATTTTCATGTCTGACTCTTAATAACCCCATTTGGGGTTTTCCTGGCAAAGATACTGGAGTGGTTTGCCATTTTTTTCTCCAGCAGATGAAGAAATTGAGGCAAACAGGATTAAGTGACTTGCCCAGGGTCACACAACTAGTAAGGGTCTCCAGCCAGATTTGAATTCAGGAAGATGAGTCTTTCTGACTCCCAGCCTGGCATATCTACTTAGCATACCCTACCCGAACATAACACAGGAAAGAAAAGAAAAATCATATTATGATTGAAAGCAATTGCTTTTGTGGCATAGCATTCTGATCCAAAAAGAAAGGATAAAATATTTTCTGGAGAATACTGAAGATGTTCTATAATCAAGACAATAAAGTGCACTGTTTTGCATAAATGGGCATTTAATAGACTTTTTCCTTTCAATTTATTTTTTAAAGCATATACATCAGTGCATAGAAGACACTGACAATGGTTGCAATACACTTAGTTCAGAAAACATCAGCTCTTGCAGAGATTTCAGGACAGAAATCATCAGAACCAGGAGAGAAGGATCTTAGGATAGAAAACATCAGAGCTAGAAGGGATACATGAACCGCTAGAGATAGGAGGGGCCCTTAGAACCGAGCTGTCTGATCTGAGAGAAACCTTAGAAAAGAGGTTGTCAGACTTGAGAGGCCATTGCAAGGAAATGTTTGTAAGCAGTGAGGAGCTCTATCACCATCTTTCTCATGGCTGTCATTAGTCATTCCTTTGGGTTAAATCATTGCCTGGTTGACTTCTGGGAGAAATAGCCCCAGTGCCATAAAAGCCTGGTAGGCAGTTCAGAGAGCATCCGCTCAAAATTATACATAATGAAGACCCACCACTGCATCCTCAAAGCACTGATCCTTTGCTTGGAAACCATTAAACTGGGTGCTGCTTGAAAACAGGGATTATCTCTTATCTTTCTTTGAATCACTAGTGCCTGAAACAGTAGACATTTAACAAATACTTATCGATTGACTGATAGAAAAACTCACTTTAACCATTCATTTTAATTTGGGAGAGTTCTGATGGGTTATTTTTTTTAAAGAAGCTGATTATTTTATTCTTCAAATAACAGTTTTTATATCATATCCCCCTCTTTGAGCAATTAAAAAGAAGTAAAGCAAAACAAAATGTTCGACCCATAGCTACAGAATGCAGGAAAACAAATTCCTGCATTAGCCATTTCTGAAAAATGTGTGTCTCTTTCTACATTTTTATTTCATCCCTTTTCTGTCAAGAAGGGAGTATAATGCTTGGTCTTCATTCTTTTGGACTTGTGGCTTCTCAAAATATTTGCTCAGAATTCTAAGCAGATTTAAAGTTGTTTTTTCATCGTATAAATTGTTCTATTTCTGCTTACTTCTCTCTGTATCAATTCATAGAGATCAGCCCAGTTTTCTCTGTAATGGTCCATTTTCCCATTTCTTATAGCACAATGATATTACATTGCATTCTTAAGCCCCAATTGGCTTAGCCATTCTCCAATAAAAGGAGCACTTAATTTCTAGCTTTTGAGCTACCACAAAATAAGAATATCTCTGATTTAGACAGTTTTCCTTATGGTAAGCATAAATCTGTTACTATGTGATTTCTATCCCTTGGGCCTGGTTTTGCCCACCCCCAACTCCACCTCCCTAGACCAAGTGGAACAAATCCACTTGACAATCTTCCCAATACCTGAAGACATTATATCCAACCTAAGTCTATTCTTCTCTTGGCTAAATATGTCAATTCCTTCAATCCATCCTTATTTAGCCTAATTTCTAGATTCCTCATCATCCTAGTCTCTAGCCTCCTCCCTAAAATATGGTATTCCAAAATACTTCCAAATGCAGTCTGAAAGCAAAGCCCCAGGACTACTCCTCCCCGTATTAGAGGAGCTGTCCGTTCCTTATTTCTGGACAAACACTCAACAGCCAAAAATCTCTTTCTGGCTGCCATCTCACATTATTGACTTAAACTGAACTCCCAGTCTTCTAAAAACCCTAGGTTTTTTAAGATAACATTTATCCTTATCAGCTATTAGCACATTAGCATGAGTGAGTGTATTAGATCTTTCCCCTGGGACACCTAGCCAGTTCTGATAAGAAAAAAGAAAGTCCTGATACTTGGGAGGAAGGACACCAAAAGGGTGAAGAAAAAAGTGAAAGGAGATCAAAACAAATCAGCTGATTGCCAATTTTTCATTGAACCAAGATCGATCTTATCTCCTAATATTCTCCATCAGAGACCCCATATTAAAGTCTCATATTAACAGAGGTTACTCCTAAATCCTCTGGAATTCCTAATAAAATTTAAGGAAATCTGAGAAGAGAAACTTCACTTTGGGGAAATATTAAAGGATCAGAAGAATTGACTCACGTTCATAAATTGTCAATGAAGTGTCAATAAATAAAATAGAAGAATGGAGAGGGAGAAGGAACTTTAAGCCAGGTTGGAGCATCCAACTCTTTTTAATAATATTCCACATGATCAGATAGAAGGAGCACTGGCTTTGGAGACAGAGGAATTGGACTCAAACCTTGCCTCTGTCCTTGGTGGACCATGTGGGCAATTCATTTAACCTCTCTAAAGCTCAGTTTCAGAAGTCACAGGAACTTATGGTCCTTTGGATAATATCTAATAGTTAATTAGCATGTACATAGCATCTATTCTGTGCCAAGTACTATGCTAAACATTTTAATAATAATAGCTAACATTTATATGGTGCTTACCATGTGCAAGGTACAGTGCTAAGTACTTTACAAATATCTCATTTGATCTCACAACATCCCTGGGAAATAGATACTATTTTTATCCCATTTTACTGTTAAGGAAATTGAGACAGAGGATGAGTGATTTGCTGGGATTGCTCAGCTAGTGTCTATGACTGAATTTTTCCCCTGAGGCAATTGGAGTTAAGTGACTTGCCCAGGGTCATACAACTAGGAAGTGCTAAGTGTCTGAGATATGAGATATGAGCCCGCCTTGCCAGTTTTTCTTGATAATGATCACATTAACTATTCAAAAGTAGCAGCTAGTTGGTGAAATGGATAGAGTGACAGGCCTGGAGTCAGGAATTCAAATCCTGCCTTAGATACTATATATGTGTGACCCTGGGCAAATAACTTGGTCCTGTTTGCCTCAGTTTCCTCATATGCAAAATGAGAGAAAAAAAATGGCAAATTATTCTGGTACCGTTGCCAAGAAAACTCCAAATAGGGTCACAGAGAATCAGACATGACTGAACATCGGATTCAAAAATATGGATATTTTTAGCAATTGTACAAAAGAAAACCAAAATAATTTAATCATCTCTGTTCACACAAAAGGGAGTTAGCAGTCTACAGTTAGTCATTGACCGCCTTTGATCAAGTTAATGAGGACTACTACCTAATGGATTTAACTGTGTTTGAGCATAAAGCATCTGTGGGGTAGGAAAACTAATTGAAAATCTCAGGTGGACCACACGCAAAGGTCATTGGGGGGGGGGACTTTAGGTCACATCTTGGATCCAAAGCTCAATCCAACTCCATCACCTTCCAGGTGAAGAAATTGAGCCCAGAGAGATAAAGTGATTTTATCTCTATGGCCCAGCAGTGAATAATAAGGATGATAGATAGATAGATGACAGACAGATGAGTGGATATATGGATAGATGGACAGATAAGATAGAGATAGATATGTAGATAAATAGATGATAATGATAAAAATAGATGATAGGATAGATTGATAGAGTAGGTAGGTAGGACAGACGAGAGACTGATAGATAGATAGATAGATAGATAGATAGATAGATAGATAGATAGATAGATAGATCAGATAGATGTTTTAAGTTTTCCAGCAGCTGACTCCCATATCCCATCTTCATAGTACAGCAGAAAGAGTACTGATTTTGGATTATTGGTCTTTTGTTCTAATTCCCAAATTTCCACTTACCTACCTGACCCCAAAGGAGACATTTACCTTCCTTAAGTCTCTGTTTCCTCATCTGTGAAATGGAAATAGACACATTGACTTCAGAGGATCCTTCCAGATTTAAATCCTTTGCTTCCATGATTCTTCTATGCCATCTAGCTACCGCCCTTATCTCTTATCCTTTCACTGGAGCTAGAAAAGCCAAGGTCATAAATCTGACCCATGCATGGGTTAGTGAAACTTGCTAGGCTTCCACTCTATCCTCAGAACTCAGGAATGGACTTTATGGCCTGAAGATCCCTTTCAGCTCTACAACTGTATGATCCTTTACACTAATTCCCAAGGAATCTCCTTCTCCTTCCACTTTTCTAATCATATCATTTTACTAACCAAAACCTTTCTATGGAATAAAGCAGAAGCTTCTGATCCTAACATTCAAGGTCGTTCACTATCTGACTTCTATATATCTTCCCAGACTCATCTCTCACTATTGTTCCCATACACCTCATCATACTGCCATCCTGTCCCCATCCCCATGGTATCTTTGCTCACATAATTCTTTGTGGGTCAAATAGAATTCCACTCTCATCTCTGTCTATTGAAGTCTGCCTTTGTTCAATACCTAACGCAAGTGATGCCTTGAAGCACTACTTCCTTCCTATTCCCCTTTGACTCCTATTAGAAAGTTCCTTCTTCAGATTCCTCCTAGACTGTCTTTTCTTTTGTCATCCTATTCCTTCTGTCACAGATACACTTAGATACTTGCCTCCCCAGCTGCCCATTCTTAATAAGAGTTGACATCACTCAAATTGAATTGAATTGAACTTTGGATATTGAGTTCCAAAAACTCTAACCTTTCTCTGAAGCAAGTCTCCATCTCATGCCAGGATTCAGTTTCCTTATCTGTTTCAAGAAAATGGGCTTTACAGCCTCAATAATTCCTTTTTTTATCTAACCTTTATTGAATTGGTGATTAAGGGAAGAAGAAAGCTATCCTTTTGTCCAAAGGTTCTGGTGCTAAATCAGTCTGCCCACATTTATTAAGCACCAACTAAATACTGGGGATATTAAATACAAAAATGAGGCAAAGCCAGACCTCGGGGAAAATGCTATTCAAGCAATCAACAAGCATTTATTAAGCACTTGCTGCATGCCAGAATACAAAGGGACAAAAAAAGAAAAAAGAAAGAATGCCTACCCTTGAGGAACTTTAAATTGTGGGAGAAGAGACAATATTTCCATATATAAAGGGAAAAAATTGGAATTGGATCCATAAATTCCCAGATGAGAAAATTCCTTTTACCAATGTAGGCTGGCACCTTCTCTAAAATTTGTGGTCTTAGTTGTCAAGATCACTGAAAGGGTAAGTGACTTGTCCAGGATCGCTTGGATATCTCAAAGGCAAGAGTTGAACTCTTCCTGCTTTCACAGCCATTTCTCTGTCTAGACCAAACAATCATATCCAAATAGAAATACGGAATCTTGGTGGGGGAGCACTAGAAGAAAATGCATAAATCAGAAAAAATCTCCTGTAAAAGAAGATACTTGAACTGAGCTTTGAAGAAAAAAAGAAATTCTATAAAATGTGCAGGGAAGACACTCTAGGCAAAGGGAAGACAAAGGCACAGAGGTGAGACAACTAGGGTGTTATGTGGGAAACTCTCCATGCCACTTTTCCTTTTTTTGGAGGGATGCTTCTGATCCCCCAATACTTCCATACTTTTCTGAGTCCTCCTTTTCTATTCTGTGACAAGAAGACTTGGAACAAGGCAAAGATCTTCTTGCCTCGTAGGAGAATTGAGCGGATTAGGCCTTTTGATTGATTTTGCCTGGCTGGAGACTGTTCTTCTCGTTTTCTGGATAATTCTTGAGCTTGGTTTGTATCCCATGTATGTTCTTCTGTTTCCATGGGAAGAAGCTTTAATTAAATGTTTTCCCATATTCCCTAAACTATTTATCCAGCCAGATCATACTAGCTAGAGATCTGGTTGTTAAAATTTTAGTATGAACACTTACATCTTGGAAATCAGCAAATGCTACAGATCAGGGTTTGGCTTATCATCTTTTTTTTTTTTTTTTCCTGAGGCTGGGGTTAAGTGACTTGCCCAGGGTCACATAGCTAGGAAGTGTTAAGACCAGATTTGAACTCAAGTCCTCCTGAGCTCAAGGCCGGTGCTCTATCCACTGCGCCATCCAGCTGCCCCTTCGCTTATCATATTAACGATTATCTAGACTTAGGAAAGTGATGAAAATGTTAATAGTATAGATTAAACTTAAAAATATATCCTGCTTACATTATTTTTTTTCTCCCTGGAAAGATAGTTGGTGAACATTTCCCAGCAACCACTGCATCCAGTTCAATTTCAGGCATCCCGGGCCAAAATTATCATGCTACCTGGCCTCCAATGCAGGCAGTGTTCTCTCTTTTTCAGAGCCCCATTGGGAGAGTCTCTAGGTAACAAATCTGAAATGGGAGATCTGTCCTTTGTTTTTTTTGTTTTTTTTTTTTTCTTAAGACTTTATGCTCCCTCCCACTTCTGATCTTCCTAGCAAATAGAGTTAAGTGACTTGCCTAGAGATTATGTATCTAGTGAGTATCTGAAGCCAGATTTGAATTCAAGATTTGCCTTCCTGATTCTAAGCCTAGCACTCTATCCACTGCAGCGCCACCTAGCTGCCCTTCAAAAAGGGAACAATGAAATCCTTTCCCTTCAAGGTCCACCTGAGATGTCGCTTCTTCCATGAAATCTTCCTTAATAACACACACACACACACACACACACACACACACACACACACATCACTATCACCAACATTTCTAGTGTTCTCTCTCTTCTCAAATTATCCTTGCGCACTTTGGGTCTCTCTTTTATCCTTCTACTTTGTGCCATGTTTATTATTGTCAATCTTAACCCTTCTTCCTTCATCCCCATAGACCAGAAGCTCCTTGAGGTTAAAGTTCATGTGGATTTTCATCTGTCTCCTCGTAGCTCTACAAAGGGCAATTGTTCATAATAAATATTTGTTGTTTGTGACACATTTTGCCTTCCAAAAACAGAAGCTGCCTTTGTATCAAATCTTAGTCCAGAATTCCCCACATTTCAGCAATGGATCTCTCTTGATCTGACTCCTCTTGCTCCCTCTGAGCCCACATCTCCCATTTTGTCTCAGACCTGATTTTATCTTGCTTCTCTGTCAAGCACTTCTTTTGCAGCCACCAGGCAGAGGAAGAATTAAGAGGGGGTGGGGACTCATGATCTTGTGGCTCTCTTTGCAGAGGCAGCAGAATTCATTTGTCTTGTGTGGAGGTGGGAAGCGTACCTGACATGGGGTGTGGGCAACCTGGATGCCTCTGATGTGACAAAGCAGACAGCTGCATTAGAGAGGAATGCCCACAGGTAGACTTGGCCAAATTCTTCCGGATTCCAGCCTAAGTGTTACCATTTGGTAATGGAAGTATAGGTCAGCTTTTTAAGTTTAAAAAAACCAAGGTCACATTTTAGTACCTGGAAAAAAATTATCAGCCAAACTATGGAAAAATTCCCCAAAATGACTAAAGTTCCCCCAAGAAAAGTTCGGTTTTACCAATGCTACCTCCATTCTCTCTTCTTCTTACCCTGTTCATAAATGTATGCATAAAGATATGGTCCCTATTAACTACTTCATAAATTGCAAATGGCTCCCCTCTTACTTACTGAATGGGGTTCAAATTGCTTTTTGGGGCATTCAAAGCTTTCTGTGATCTGACATTGCCATACCTTTCCAGACTTGTCTTGTTTTCTTTCCCTCTAGGCACTCCACACTGGAATAATTTGCAATCTCCTGAACTTAGTTGGAATTTTCCCACCTTCATGACTTTGCTCATCTCTCTCCCTGTACCCTCTGAGCCCTCCCTCTAGCTTTTCCTACTGAATTCCTACCCTTTCTTAAAAACCCAATCTATGGGTTTTTACTGATCCTTCAAGAAAACAATAGCCTTCCCCCTTGGATCTCAGCTCACACCTCTCAGATACTTTTATATTTTAACACATATTCTTGCTATAAGTCTTATCCCCCCCAGAGTTGTAGGTTGGAATATTTTCAAGTGGGACAAAAATAGTTTTGAATGGACCAAGGATCCACTTTATTAAAGGATCTGATTTCAGAACTGGAAGGAGCATCAGTTTATCCAGTCACTTAACCTTTCTGTGCCTCAGTTTTCTTATGAGTAAAATGACAGGTTTTATTTTATTTCCAGTTCTAGATCTGCACTATCACTAAGTCACTTCTATTGTCTTATGTAATCTTCATTTGTTCCTTAGTAAAATGGACATCACAATTCATGCTGTGTACTTCCATCGCAAGGGCAAGTGAGGTAGTAGCAAGGAAATCATTTGGAGAAATAGAATTAAGGAACAGGAAGGTGCCTCAGATGTCACCTAATCTGTGTCTGATACAGGGAGCCTTTCCACAATAACCCCCACAAATATTAATCTACCTCTGCTTGAAACCCTCCATTGACATTGAGCTCACTGTCCCCCAGAGGCAGCTGGTTGGTTCCACCATGGACAGCTCAAATTATGAGTACATTTTTCTTCTTATTCTCCCACTTCTCCTTCATTACTTCCTATGTCTTAGGGCTGCCAGAGGCCCCTGCCACCTGTGGTCATTGCTGAGATCTGATGGTGGTCCTCAGCCTGGGACAACTGAAGTCTCCTCTCTAAGTAGCTGAAGAAGGAAGGAAGAATTTCATTTCAGTTTTGTCTAAAAACTCTCTTGAAAACCCTTGAAAAGCCACTAGGGAGAATGACACGCTTAGAATGAAAGCTGGGAGGTACTGTAGGAATGAAAGCTGTGAGATATTTTAGGAGGAAGAATGTCAGAGCTGGGAGGGACCTTAGAACAAGGAATGTCAGATCTGGGAGGGACCCTGAGAATAGGGAATGTCAGAGCTAGATGGGGCCTAAGAACAGGGATTAGAATAGAGAATGCTAGATCTGAAAGAGGTCTCAGATTATGGAATATCAAATCTGGGAAGAACCATGGAACATAGAGTAGCAAATCTGGATGAGATCTCAAAACTGAGAATATTTGCACTTAAAAGGATCTTAGACATCAACTAGCTCAATCCCTTCAGTTTGCAGAAGACAAGGGAGGGAAGGAAGAAAGGAGGGAGAGAGGGAAGGAAAGAAGAGAGAGGGAAGGAAGAAGAGAGGAAGGAAGAAAGTGAGGGTGGGAGGGAGGAAGAAAGGAAAGGAAAGGAAAGAAGGAGGGAGAGAGGGAAGGAAGGAAGGAAGGAAGGAAGGAAAAGGAAGGAAGGAAGGAAGGAAGGAAGGAAGGAAGGAAGGAAGGAAGGAAGGAAGGAAGGAAGGAAGGGAGAGAGGAAGGAAGGGAGAGAAGGAGGGAGGGAAGAACAGAGGGAGGAAGGGAGGGAAAGAGGGAAGGAAGGGAAGGAAGGAAGGAAGAAAGAAAGAAAAGGAAAGGAGGGAGGGAAAAGGGTGAGGGAGGGAGAGAGGGAGGGAAGAAAAAGGGAGGGATTAAGAAAACAAGAAATAAGGAAGGATGGAGGATGAAGGAAGGAAGGAAACCAGGGAGCCTGGAGGGACAACTCATTTCTCTTTTTCTGTCTTATCCTGTCTCTGCCATTTCCTGTATAAAGCTCTGCTGATTTATCCACAGTAAAAATGCAGTCACTGCAGCACCCAGAATACCAGTCAGGGCTGATTGTCTAGCTGGGAAAACGTGGGCATGGGGCTCTCTGTTAGTGGCTAGAGACCTGCAACCGAGATTCCATCCATTACCTGCTAGGCTGTTTATATGACTGTTGTCAGATCTCATCATTCATTTGTCTAAGGATTTGCAGGAGGGATTGAAGGAGACAGTCATGCCCTCCCTGCCCCCCCCCAACTAAGATTCTATGATTAAATAAGAAACAAAGAAAGAAAGAGAGAAAAGGGGGGGTTAAAAAAAAGAGGAGGAATAGCAGAAAAAAGGAAAGTTCCTTATCACTTGATCGTATAGAGTATATAAGAACCTTCAACAGAAGCAGCATGATAGGCTTCCTTCCTTCCTTCCTTCCTTCCTTCCTCCCTCCCTCCCTTCCTTCCTTCCTTCCTTCCTTCCTTCTTTCCTTCCTTCCTTCCTTCCTTCCTTCCTTCCTTCCTTCCTTCCTTCCTTCCTTTCTTTCTCTTTCTTTTTGAGTAAAGAAGCCTTGGTTCAAATCCCATGTCTAACATATTAGCAATGTGAATCTGGGCAATTAATTCATTTTGCTGAACCTACATTTTCTGTCTTTGAGCTCCCCTCCTGCTCTATATCTGTGAGCCTACAATCCCCCCCCAGATCTCAGTTTCCTGCCTTTGAGTTCCCCTCCTGCTCTACATCTATGAGTCTATGATCCCCTCAGACCTATTTGCTCATCTGTAAAATGGGCAGTTGGATTAGATAATCTTGGAGGTCCATTCTTAGAGACTCCAAAGTCTCAGAGATTTTGTGATTTAGTGATTTGACAGGAGAGAGAGAAGAGAAGAAAAAAGATGAAGAAGAGAAGTAATAGAGTTGCTCCAAGTGCCCTGAGGTTCAGTAGCATCATAGCTACTGCAGCTCAAATAAAACAGAAACTTCTTTCAGTTAGAGACAAATCTTCTGTTGAAGAGGGAAAGAAAAGGTTGTCTCTGGACTTCCAGAGAAGTAAATTCCCAGTAGGAAAATGCTATCCTGCCTAGTCATATCCATCAGTAAGTTATCAGTAACATAGTCTAAGCTAGAAAGAATCTGAATAATAATTATCATCACTGCTGTTAATAATTAGCATTTAGGGGCAACTAGCTGGTGCAGTGAATAGAGTGGCCCTAGAGTCAGGAGGACTTGACTTCAAATCCAGCCTCAGATACATAATGCTTTCTATCTGTGTGACCCTGTGCAAGTGACTTAACCCAACTGCCTTGCTAGAGAGAGAGAGAGAGATGTAGACACAGAGACAGAGAGAAGCAGAGAGAGATGGAGAAAGAGAGAGAGACATGGAGAGAGAGAGATCCTTACGAAGAAGGGAGAAATAGCAAGGAAACCATGGCTATTGGATCAAAGAGTATGTGGTGGGGAAAATAAGAAGAAAGGAAATCTAATAAAGGGCTAAATCATTATATTTGGTCCTGGAGTTAATCAGGAGCCACTGAAGTGAGGATAATGAGTTCAGTTTTATACATATCGAGCTGAAGACATCTACTGGACATCCAATTTGAGATGTCTGCAAGACAGCTGGAGATGGGAGATTGGAAGTGAGCAGAGAGGTTGGGACCATATAGGTAGATTTGAGAATCATCAGCATAGGGATGGTAATTAAATCCATGGGAGCTGATGAGATCAACTAGTGAGGTGGTACAGAAGAAAAGAGGAACACTACCATTAGATGGTGTGATCTAGACAAGAATTCAGTAAAGGAGACAGAAGGAGTGGGCAGAAAAGTAGAAGGAAAACCAGGAGAGAGAGGATGTCTCAAAAACCTAGAGAGAAGAGAATTTCTTTTTTTTTTTTCCCTGAGGCTGAGGTTAAGTGACTTGCCCAGGGTCACACAGCTAGGAAGTGTTAAGTGTCTGAGATCGGATTTGAACTCTGGTCCTCCTGAATTCAGGGCTGGTGCTCCATCCACTGCGCCAGCTGCTATAGAGAAGAGAATTTCAAAGAGGAGAAAGATTCACGTGTTGATCTCACAACAAGGCTGCAGTGAGGTATGGGAGAAGACCACTGAATTTGGCAAGTGAGATCATTAGTAACTTTGGAGAGAGGAGTTTCAGTGGAATGACAAAATTGGAAGCCAGATTGTAAAAGGTTAAGAAGGGAATGAGAAGAGAGAAAGTAGAAGCACCTATTTTGGAAGTATTTGATTACAAAGGCCAAAAGGATATAAAAAAGGGAGGGGAGGATTGAGTGAATGGTTTGGGGGATTTTTTTTTTCAAAATAGGAAAGACATGAGCATCTTTGTAGGCAATAGGGAAGAAGGCAGTAGAGAGCCTCAATTAAAAGGTCTCACCTGGCTCTCTCATCTGTCCTGGCCCCATTTCTATCCTTCCTGGCTTGTCTATACTATTCCCCTGCTTAGATTTTTAAACTCCTGCCTTCCTCTGGTCCCCAGCCACACCCTACCCCCAGCCCCAGCAGCAGATGACTTAGTCTTCTGAACAGACCGAAAGCCATCTGGTCCGCCCTCCCTCAGCTGCTCCCAGCTGTCCCTGGGAACTTCTCAACAACATCACCCACTCTTTCTTCTTTCTCCCTGGACACAGAAGACCAGGCCCTCCTGTCCTCACCAAGACCCACTCTCCCTTTCTCTGCTCTCAATCCCATCCGCTCTCATACTTTCTCAAGGAGTCATCCCTTCTCCCTCACACATTCTCACTTTTCTCCTCACTGGCTCCTACAATCAGACTCGGCTTTCCCCAAACAGAAGAAAGCCTTTCCTTAATTGGGAGGCAGCTTGGGATAGTAGATGAATTTAAAGTGAGGAAAACCTGAGTTCCAGTCATATCTCAGATACTCACCAACTATAAGATCTTGGACACATCATTTTCTTAGCTTTTCTCATCTGTAAAATGCTGGAGGTTTAGCTAGACAGCTGTTAGAGGTCCCATAGTGCCAGTTCTAGATCTATGATCCAAAATTCTGATTCATGAAAGGCCCCAAGATTCTCTCCGAATTAGCTTCTGATATCACTTCAGATAGGAGCCATTGATTAAAACAATTATTTCACAATCCCAAATTGTCACAGTTCCCTACTTAACAATAGACTTAGAGGGAAAAGGTCTAACTATGAACAACACTGACTGAAAGCAGCTTTTGATGGTCTCTTTTTTTTTTTTTCTTAAAATCACTTAGAGCAAATTGTCAAAACTGAAAAGTGTGAGTATTTATTATATCTTGAAAATTGGTACACAATTCAAATCAGGGCTTGGCTTATTATTCTGTTGATTGTCGAGACATAAAGTGATGAAGGAAATGTTAATGATGAAAATTAAGATGAAAAATGATCATGCATACATGTTTTTAGGGAGCTTGTTGTTAAACATTTACCTGGACAACTTTGGCTATGGAATATTGCTATTGTTCAGTAAGACCCTATTTGGGACTTATTTGGCAAAGATGCTGGAGTGGCTTGCCCTTTTCTTCTCCAGCTCATTTTACATATAAGGAAACTGAGGCAAACAAGATGAAGTGACTTGCCCACAATAATAAATAAATAAATAAAAAGATGAGATTTAAGCTGAGGGAGAGAAATCTTTCTTCCTGACTCCAGGCCCTGCTCTATACTGTATGGTGCCTCCTAGCTGTTGGGGTATGGAATATCCTGCCTGTACTCTTCTCAAACCTTCATCAAGAATGCCCCTGAGGCGGTACAGATGAGTCTCATAAAGATTGGATAGGGATGGAAAAGTAGGCAAATGGGTCAATAGTTATTCCTATTCTTTTTCTCTCTTTCTCTCTCTCTCAACTGTTTTGGTAAAAATAAAATCCAAGATTATTTTTTCCCAAGCTGAAGCAACACTTAGAGTTTCTCACTCACTTTTTCTAGAATTCATAATAATCTCTTCTCTTCTGCCAGAAGAGAACCGTGAGGAAGAGCTCTCTTTTTTGTGCATCCGCTCATCCTGCTGTTAGACAACCTAGTGTTTCTCTGTACAGAGCCAAGATCTGGTTATGAAGAACCTAAAGGAAAGGTGCCCAGTTCAACAGGGAAGAAAGTGGGTCTGAATCCAGAAAATCTGCCAAATCCTAGCTCCTCTGCTTAGTACTAGTGTGCTCTGGGCAAGTCTCCTCATCTTTCCGGACTTCAGTTTCCTTACCTGTAATAGGGGTATAACAGTAGCACTTAACTCAGAGGATTGGTTGTTGTGAGGAGGGAGGAAGGGAGGGAGAGAGGGAGGGAGGGATGATGGATGGATAGGTACATGGATAGATTGATAGATACATGAACAGAGAAGTGGATGGATGGATAAATGGAATTATAATTAAGTGAATAAAGAGTTGCACAGATGGATGGATATTTAGACAGAGACAGACAGACAGACAGATAGATAGCTAGATAGATACATAGATACATAGATAGATGAACAGAGAGGTGGATGAATGGATAAATGGAATCATAGATAAATGAATAGAGAGGTGGATAGATGGATTGATATTTAGACATACAGATAGACAGGCAGACAGAGAGATAGATACATAGATAGATGCATAGATAGATAGATAGATAGATAGATAGATAGATAGATAGATAGATGGATGAACAGAGAGATGGATGGATGGATTGATATTTAGACATACAGATAGACAGACAAGAAAGAAAGAAAGAAAGAAAGAAAGAAAGAAAGAAAGAAAGAAAGAAAGAAAGAAAGAAAGAAAGAAAGAAAGAAAGAAAGAAAGAAAGAAAGAAAGAAAGAAAGAAAGAAAGAAAGAAAGAAAGAAAGAAAGAAAGAAAGAAAGAAAGAAAGAAAGAAAGAAAGAAGAGAGAGAGAGAGAGAGAGAGAGAGAGAGGAGGGAGGGAAGGAGGGAGGGAGGGAGGGAGGGAGGGAGGGAGGGAGGAAGGAAGGAAGGAAGGAAGGAAGGAAGGAAGGAAGGAAGGAAGGAAGGAAGGAAGGAAGGAAGGAAGGAAGGAAGAAAAGAAAGAAATAGATGTATGGACAGGTAAATTGAAAGATAGGTAGATATGGATATTGATATCATGCATGTATGTATGTGTATTTTGAGATATATTTTATATGGAATCTATAATAAATGAGATTATATTACTTATGTATATGTGGACATGGGAGACCCTGGCACAGGACCCCCCTCAACAGCATGCCCTCACCAGAGAAGGTGCTGTGCTCTATGACCAAAGCATAATTGAATTGGGTCAGAAGAAACACAAGATGTGCAAAATTAGAGAAGCTACCCTAATTCTTCATAGGGACTATTTGTGTCCGACCTGGGACAGAGCTTTCCGAGTCATGTTTGTTTGATCAGCCACCCTAGAACACACTATGGCTCGATTCTAGCATAGTGATGTCATTTTGGTCCTCTTTGAGTATGAAGGATAACAACCAATATATATCTTAGCAAACCTTAATGTGCTAAATAAATGCTGATTATTATTATTAACCTCTGCACATCGGGTTCTTCACCTGTAAAATGAAATGATAGGACTGGAAAGGATTGCCTTTCTCGCCTCTATATCTATAACCCCATGATGAAGTTGAATATGATTAAGCATCTGAGCTTAGCTGGGCTTAGACTGGGCTGAGAAAGTCAAGCGATATGCTTTTATGAAACATTTACTATAGCTAGGGCAATATGCTAAGTGCTGGGGATACAAGGAAAGGCCAAAAACAGACCTGCCCTCAAGGAATTCACAGTCTAATAGGGAAGACAATGTGCCAATGGCTACTTATAGACAAAATCGAAGAAGGGCCATCTCAAGGGGAAGGTATGAGCCCTGGGAGAGACCAAGAAGACTTCCTGCAGAAAGGGGAACTTCATCTGAGTTTGAAAGAAGCAAAGAGAAATTGAAGGAGGGAAGAATGATTTCTAGTTAGGAAGATCCGGAAGGTGACATGGAAGAGATACCTGAACTGACCCTTGAAGGAGGAAAATAATTTCAACTTGCATATATGTATATGTTGAGGGAAAGAATGTCAGTAAATCTTTCCAAGCAACAGAAGTGTGCAAGAAGTGGGAGAGAGTGGGACAATTTTGAGGAATATGTCTGGAGAGGGGGGTGGTGCAAGAGAAAAACCAGAGCCAGACTGTGAAAGACTTCAAATACCAGGTTAAAGAATTGGAACTTTATTCTACAGGCCATAGGGAGCCAGCGAAGGTATTTGAGCAAAAGAGTGCCATTATCAGATCTGTGCATTAGGAGGATGACCCTGGCATCAGGATAAAAAGGAATAATTAGAGGAAAAAAGTAGAGAATTTTCTTAGTTGATAGGACTTGGAAAGTGACAAGAGAGAGAAAAATCAAATGTGAATCAGAGCCTGGGAGCTTAGGAGATAGTACCATGTAAGTGATTGAGTAGCCTAGAGTCAGTTCACGTCCAAAGTCAATACTCTCCTTAATCAATAAACCATCACTAGTTAAGCACCTACTATGTGCCAGACATTGTTCTAGGCACTGGATCAAATGTTCCATCTGCGCCCTACCAAACGGCTCCGGGATGGAAAGCGTCTGAATGCAGAGCAAGCCAACCGAATGAACCCCTTCATTTACCCCCACTTAAAAAATTACTTGATTGCCTCCTAGGCCGGCCTCGGTGTGTGTTACACATACGTCCTCCGTGGGAGCTCATTTACTAGCTCTTTCAGCTTTTCATGAATATGGAAGAAATAAACCAACGTCTGGCCCACTGCTAATGATCAGGTTTCCATGAGCGGCTCATTGTGCCACAAAGAAAGGAGGCAGCAGTTGGTATTGTGGGATATTAACATGGTTTTTACAAAGCTGATGAAACCTCCTCTTAAGCTACTTAATACCTGCGAGCTGAAATTTCCCGTCTTCAAATGGTTTGTCCCTGGCAGCAGCCACAACCAGCTTGCCAAGGAAGCTGTCTCTGTGCTTTCCCCATCAGCTCAGTCTGTGCCCAGTTCTAGGAGGATGCTGGGAGCTGGTTGGAGGGTCTGTAAAGGACCTTAGGGATTTTATTTTCATTAGGCTTATTGGTTGATGGCTAGGTTGACTTGGGGGATAGCTTGTATATGCTTGCCCATCCGAACCATGCAAGCCAGGAAACCCTTCCTGTGGGTCCCTGGATGTCTGACCACCTCTTCCCTACACCCGGTGCCAAGGAGAGAAGCCAGGCTGTCTCTTGGAGAAATGGCTAGTGGGTGAAGGCATTCTCTCCTGGACTTCCAAAGTCATCCTACTGCACATTTGGTCGGAGCCACCGGCTGCCGGGGGGTCACCATAAGATTTTCAGTTCCCAAGGTGAGGTCCACGTTGGCAGGAAGGTGTCTGGTAGAAGGCAGACTAGATGGAGAAGTGGCTCTGGTCTTCCGACCAAAAACCCTGATCATCAAAACCTCCCAACCTTTAAGTATCATTCTGGACATATTGTCTAAACTTGCTGGGCCTTACTTTTTACATCTGAAAAGCGGAGAAAGCGCTTCTGTAAATGCTTTAAGCATGTGAATCGATCTAGTTCAAAGGAACTTCATTTTTTGTGTGTCCTGGCAGTCAGTCTGGGGAAGCATTCTCAGAATCATGCTTTTGGAGCTGGATTTAGAATGATAAGATCACAAATCATCTCTTGGTTAACAGTCTGATCTTGGATGAGTCACAACCTTTTGTCACAACCCTCTACCTCAACGTTAAAAGGAGGAAAGCATACTTCTTCATCTTTTGTCCAAGGCCGAGCTGGGTCATTGTAATTAGCCATGGCATCTTATTATACTTTCCATTAACATCATCGCAGACACTGAATACATCGCTTTCCTGGTTCTGCTTTCATCAGTCTGCATGAGATTATCTAAGTCTTCCTAGGTTTGTCTGAATGGTTCCTATAAGTCATTCCTCACCACATGGTAATGTTCCATTTTTTTCTAGACCAATGGAAGGGAACTCACTTTGTTTCCAGTTTTTAACTACTACAGAAAATCAGCTCTTTGGCAAATAAATATAACCGGCCTTAGTATCTGGTTAGAGAAAACATTTAGCCTGCACCCTGGATGAGTTTTTTAGCAATCCACCTGTAAGAAAGAGTTAGGTATGGTGATAAAGCACCAGAAAATCCTGGATTCAAATCCTGCCTGAGAGAGGAGCTGGCTGTGGGATCTTGAGCAAAGCTCTTAATGCCTCTGGGTATCACTTTCCCCATCTCTAAAATGGGAGGGTTGCACTCTATATCTTCTAAGGTTTCTTTCAGTTCTGTATTGTTTATTAATTTTTTTGTCTTTGAATCCTAGTATTTGGCAACTAGTGAGTCAATCAACCAGCATTATTAAAGCACTTTCTAATGGTCAGGTCCTGAGCTAAGCAATGGAGATAGAAAGAAAAGCAAAAACAAACAGAAAAGGAACAGGGTCTTTGCTCTCAAGGAGCTTACACTCTAATGGAGAGTGCACTTGGAATATAAAACATGCATAGAAGAGATCTCAGAGGAGACAGCCTATAAGGTCTCTTGTAGAATCAGCTGCATCTTGAAGGAGAGAACAGAAGGAAGGACAGTATCCCAGGCAGAAGCAACAGCCAATGAAAATGTACGGAGTTGGGAGATGGAACATAGCATGTCCTGTGCATAATGAATGCCTATTGATTAAGTGAGTGGTTAGAAGCTATTATGTGCCAGGCACTGTGCTCAGCACTAGTGAGACACACAAAAATTCAGACCTCTTCCCTCCGTTATCAGGTGTTGCTCCCTCCTCCCAGTGACCCACCATCAACTCCTCCTAGTCATTCTGCTACTCCCCCCTCCCTCATCCGCCACCCAACCTGTTATTAAGGCCTGTTGATTCTTTCTGGGCAGAATTTCTCATATCGATCTCCTTCCCTCTCCCGCATCCACCAAGTTAAGTCAGGCGAGAAACCTTCATTATTTTTTTAAATCAAAGTTCTATTGATGCTTCTTGGGTTTTTTTTACATTTCAATCTATTTCAGGTGGATGTATTCTGAATACGTCCACCTTTGAAATCTTTTCACATAACAAGCAAGCAGCCCATCTAACAGCACCTACGACAATCTGCCGCCGTCATCTCTCACTTTTCCAAGGAAAGGAGGGAGGTGCATTTCCTTATCTAGCCCCTATGCCAGAATGAGCCATTACAATTACACAATCTTTTTATGAACATTTTTACATTTGTGGTGGATTTTGTTTGGGCTTTATTACTTTTTTTTGGATTATTACAATACCTCCTTGCCTCTAGATTTCCCCAATCCCATCTAGCCACCCTGCCAAATTAATGTTCCTATTACACAGATGTGATCGTGCTCCAAAACCCCTGATGACTCCCTATCCCCTTCCAAATGAAGTCCAAAGCTTAGTCCTGATTTGCACAAACTGGATCCCCCTGACATTTGTAGGTTTACCCATACTCTTTATAAACCCTTTTGTTGTTGTTCACTTATTTCTTTCTAACATTTCGTGACTCTATTTTGGGTTCTCTTGGCAAAGATACCAGAGTGATTTGTCATTTCCTCCTCCAGCTCATTTTACAGATGAGGAAACTGAGGCAAACAGGGTGAAATGACTCGCCCAGTGTCACATAGTTAGTAAGTATTAGAGGCTGCATTTGAACTCAGTTCTTCCTGACTCTAAGCCTGGCATTCTGTGCACCATGGCACCATCCAGCTGCCCTTTTATATATATTTACTTTATATACTTTATTCCAAACAAACCCGACCACCCACTGGTGCACGAACACATCTCACACCTTCCTAATTTTAGGCCTCTTTTGTTCATCCTGTTCTGTAAGCCGGGAATAGTCTCCTCCTAGTCTAGACCAATTAAAGTTCCACCGAAATTTCAAGACTCAGACCAAATGCCTTCTCTTCCATCAAGCTTTCTTAGCTTTCCTCTATGTCAAGCAGCATTCCCTGACTCTGAGGTCAGCTCTCTATCCACCATACCATATTTCCTCTCATGAATTTTATATAAACATATATATCACACACATTCATATGTGTATATCTGGGTCTGTGTATGCATATATATGCACATATATTATATATAAATATATATACATATATATGTATAAATATATATACATATATATATATATATCATATAGTCTGGCCAGCCCAATTAATATAATGTTTATATCGTACTATACATGTAATATCATATAGATATTTATATTGTATTGCATTTATATATAAACTAAATATATACGTATATATATTTACAATTTGTTTTTCAGTTATTTGTGTGCCTTTTTATCTCCCTATAAGATTTTAGGATCCTTGAAATCTAACACAGTATATCACACATAGCAGTATCTGATATAACCACATCCTACTTAACACTTCTAATTAGTCCCACCATACCCAACTTTAAGTGAAACAACCTATTTCCAGGGTTCTATAGTTCTATAGTACATGGAATTATCTCATTTGTATATAAGGCAACCAGCCAGTCATTGGGCCATGATATCATTGCCAAATGACATTTGTCTGGACTAGGCAGGATATGGCTGTAAAATTTTGTTGACTGTTGAATGAGCATTCAGTGTAATGTCCATGTTAACATGTTTTATTGTTATTCTAAGGTTTTTTTAATGGTTCACAAATGTCTGTAGGGTGATTCTCACAGCTAGAGGATCTGAATAACCTCCACATCCCATTCCTCAGTCATTGTTAGGGTCCTATGACCTCTGAAAGGTTCCGTGACCTCTAACCAGCAC
This sequence comes from Sminthopsis crassicaudata, assembly GCF_048593235.1. Lineage (NCBI taxonomy): Eukaryota > Metazoa > Chordata > Mammalia > Dasyuromorphia > Dasyuridae > Sminthopsis > Sminthopsis crassicaudata. The sequence goes on along the minus strand of NC_133621.1, from coordinate 297,696,385 downwards.
AACAGAATAAGCCAGGGCCGGACACTGTTATCAAAGACTTTGTGATATCCCCAGATAGAGAACTGATGCTCTTAGAGTGCAGACTGAGACATACTTTTTCATTCTCATTTTTTCTTGTTTTTTTTTCTTTTTGGAAATGGCTAAGGTAGATATAGGTTTTTCATAATTTTTTATCGTTTTTCTTGCCTTCTTTATGGGTTGAGGAGAGTAGAAAGAAAGGGAAAATGTACAACAGAATTTTTTAAAAATTTTGAAGACTTTTTTTAGAGTCATCATCATCCAAACCCTTAGATATCTTCATGTGCCTGAGACTTCAGGCATTTTATAACACAGCCCATTGCACAAGACTTGCCCAGGGACACATAAAATACAGAAAAACCAGGCAACAAAGGAATCCTACTCAGAAGCATCAGAGAGAGACACTTGTCTTCCAGGAAGAGATTTCACCTGGTTCTCTTGCTCCTCCTTCTGCCAACATAACTCCCCTCTGCGGGCTACAGTGCAAAGGCCACTTTGCAAACCCCAAGCCCAGGGGTGCTTTCATCTGTGGCCTGCAGACAGTCTCCGAGTGGGAGAAAAACATCACAGCAGATCCCCTCACCTCAGGACTACTGGCAGGAACCTTCCTGTTCCCCAGCTCTGCCTCCCTTGTTGCTCCCTACAACTGAGAATTCGCTGCATTAGCTACATCCAGTTAACTGTCTCTTCAATGACAGTCATCAGAGGAGAATAAAAACTCTTCTTGCTAGTTAAGGCACAGATAACCCCTGGGAGGATAGGTCTAAGCATAGAACATTCAGGGAAGCCAGGCCTTTAGATAGATCCATGCCACGAGTCTGTGGCCACCCAATGCAGGTTGGGGGATTGTTCATAGGGGAGATGGATTCTTAAAAAGCAATAAAGGCAGAAGGAAGCGAGTGGGAAGTGGGGTTCCTAGTGGTCTTCTGTACTCATCTGTTCTCTCCTTCCTTGTTTTTCAGGGAATTTTAAAGGTCTGTGTAAGCAAATCGATCACTTCCCTGAGGATGCAGATTATGAAGCCGACACAGCAGAGTATTTCCTCCGTAAGTGCACTGATTCTTCCTCTCAATATTGGGGGGCAAGGGGGAAAGGTGCTAGTATCCAGTGATCGGGGATCTCTGCAGGAGAACCTCACCAAAAGTAGACTCAGAAGTCAGCTCTTACTAAAGTCTCAGGGCAAATTTAATGGAACCAACCCTTGGGTATATAGCTGGGCCAGGAGACTGCACCAAATGCACTCTTTGATGTGTGATCCTGGACAAGGGGGACTCAGGGGCATCATCTGTAAAATGAGTGAGTTGGACTGGATATCCTCTGAGGTCCTTTCCATCTACGATCTATGACCTAACCCAAGTGGTCAGTTGGAAGATCCCTAAGGTCCTTCCAGTCCATGATAGAGGAGCCCAATATCCTTCCTGTGTGACCTTGGACACAGCATTAAAATTCTCTGCATCTCAGTTCCGCAGCTGTAAATGGGAATGCTAACCTTTACATTGACTGGCTCAGTAAAGGATTGTGAAAAAAAAATGTTCTAAACCTCAAAGGGAATGAGGAATTTGAACAGGGAAAGAACAATTCTTCCTTCTTGGATCAACCAACAATCAAGTTCTTAAAATACATTTATTAAGCACCTTCCATGTGCCAGGCACTTATTTATGTATCTACCAGTTCCACTGAAGAAAAAAGGGCAGATTTGGGTTTTTTCTCTGTTTGTTTGTTTTTGCGGTGGAAGGAGAGGAGAAATCAGGAGGGGAAAAAATAAATGCTTAGTAATTGAAAAGGAAGAACTAAAACAAAAATTACATACAAAAAGAAAAAAGAGGACTAAGAGTTTTAGGGGGAAAGCTATCACATAAAGCCAAAATTAAATTTTGATAGCATTTATGAATTGGGTCATTAATTAATCAATTAATAAGCATTCATTAAGTTCCTAGTATGTGCCAGATACTGTGTCCCTCAAGGAACTTCCATTGAATCAGAGAAATATGTATGGATATAAAACATATAGACTAGATACAAGGTAACTTGATTGGGGAATAAGAAAAGGCTTCATGTAGAACAAGATGGTGCTTCAGTTGAGTCTTGCAGGAAGGGAAGAATTCTAAGAGAGACACATGATGAGGGAGGGCATTGCAAGCATGAGGGATGGCTGGTACATGGGCACAGAAAAGGAAAATGAAGTCCCTCATATAAAAAAACAGCAAGAAGGTTTATTTATTTGGAATATAGAGTATGTAAAGAAGATGAATATGTAAGAAGGCTTGAAAGATAGTTTGGGGCCAGGTTGCAAAGCACTTAAGGTATTATCTTTGTTCTGGAGGTAGTAGGGAGCCATTGAAGTTTATTGAATAGGAGAGTTTATTGAATAGGAGAGAGTACTTTAGGGAAAATCACTATGGCAACCTTGAGAAATATGACAATGCAGAGAATCTAAGGAGATGTCTTATTCAGCTAAAAGCCAAGCAAAGCAAAGCAGTTTCCTAGAAAAGGAGATAGTGTAGCATAACAGAGAAAGCTTTGGATCTTAATTCAGAAAACACAGCAATGACGTTGTCATCAACGTAGACCAAGAGCTAGAGAGATCGTCTCTTTCTATCTCATTTTAGGAAAGAAAACTGAACTGAAATTCAGTGTAACCAACATCCATTACCTTCTACGTGTCAGGTACTAGGTTAGGCTATGGCTATAAAAATAAAAAGTGTCCTAGTCTCTGTCTTCAAGGATCTTATATTACAAAGGATAAAATAAAGGGGGAAAGTAAAACAAAGAAAGATGTTCAGGCATTAACATTCAAAATGAGGCTGTGACATTTCCAAGTTCACATAAGGAAATTAAGGATAGAATGAGGACTTAAACTTATGTCCTCTGATTCAAGAAATCGCACCGCATTGTAGCAAGCTGGAGATGTCCATCTTCATTCTTTCTATTGTATTTGATGATGTTTCCAGATCATTTGGGGAATTTGTGACACATTTGCCCATATTGCTGAGTCTGGATAATTCACTGAGTTTCTAGGGAAGCCCCGACAACCTTTGATGTGCTTCTCACAGAATGTTCTACTAGAGTCTCACCAGAGTCCGTGGGGTACTATTCTTAATGGTCTCATGAATGTCATACCAAGAGCTCCATCATTATATTTTAATCCCAAAATTAACACTCTGTTGTGAGGGCCAAAACCTACCGTACTTGGTGGATCTAGAGATTACCCTTAACCTCATATGCAAAATTATACAAATGTAATAAGCAAACAACATTTTACCCAGTTTTCATAGGTTACCTCCTGCCTATTTTTTAAGTGTCTGTACTGACTCAAAATTATTAGGAGAAAAAATTAAAATTACAAAAACAACTCTTGCAAAAGGTGAAGGAGGAAGAAAAATAACAATAGCTTCTTTTTTTGAGGACCCAGATCAGGAAGGGCTATTCTTAAGAAAACTAGAACTTCTTCCCTTACCTTCATGAGATAAATCAAACAATCCATGATGAAAATTCTTCCCATGAGTTCCTCAAGCAACTCATACATTTCTTCACTGGATCTCTTCCAATGAACATGGAAATCCAGATGGAGGTCCTAACACAATTTTTCTAATGGGTACCTATGACACATAAGGATCCCATTTCTCTCACTGAAAAACATTGGAACATTCCAAATGGAATTCTGTACTTTCCCAAATCTAGGACAAACAAGCTAGCTCCAAAAGAAATAGGACAAATATGGACCAGGTCATAGATGGGAACTCAGAAAGCCTTTCCCACAAGAACTCTTTGTTCTGTGCTCACCCAGGGCCCCAGTTCATCCTGTGAATACCAAAAGAGAAGACTCAGGCTTTTCTCATTTCTCTGGCTCTTTAAGTCCCTTCCCTAATGTAGGACTCCAAGGAAAATTTCTTAACTAGGGGTTAGAAAACTGAAACCCAAGGGTTCCATCCATCGCATCTCCTATTTTTGTTTAGTTTTGGTTTGGAGTTTTTTAACAAGGCAATTGGGGTTAAGTGACTTGTCTAGGATCACACAGTATTAAGTATCTGAAGCCACATTTGAAATCAGGTCCTTCTGGCTCCAAAGCCAGTATCACTGTGCATCTAATTGCCTCATCTCCTGTTTTTATGCAGCTAAGAATCTTGTGGCTGAATTTGATCCAATGACCATAGTGTACTGACCCCTACTCTAAATCAGATTTTGAAACTCATGACTCCTTGTCACCTGAAAAATTTTTACACATCCCTGGGCAAATAAAACAGGTATACAAGCCAAACATTTGCTGATAATAAATCAAAATTTTGTAACCCCCAATTCACGTGAGCTTTAAGTTCAAGAAGCTTTGTTTTCAACATATCTCATATCGAAAACCTCCTCCTAAAGGAACTTATGAGGCATTTTCTAAAAAAGATACTAAACATGCAAAAATTTGTCAGGTATAAGAGCTTATTTTATATTTTCTCAACCACGAAAGAAATGCTTAAAGCAGAAAAAGATTCATAAGCATTCATTAACAGATACCTAATTAAAACACACAACCATAACCCATCCCCATCGTTACAATCTTTCCCAGAGGTAAAAGTGCAGCATCTCTCCCCGGGTAGATATTTATCCCAGACCTCCATTTGTCTAAGCAATTTGTAAGTTCCAAATCTGCTGGCCAGCCAGGGAGGGTTGTTTAGCCCTTTCAAGTTCAGGATGATCTGGCTGGCGGTCACCTTGCCCTCTCAGAAGCAGTGGAGGTTCAGGAAACACTTCCTGCTGGGTGGTCAGAATTAATTTAGGAATTCAGGGATGCTTGCATTCACCAAGACTGGGAATATCCATTGCTGGGGATTACTGGTTGCTGGTTGCAGACCTCTGCCCAGGGAAGAAACATACATGTAGAAGAAAACATTCTGGATCCCCGTTTCACCCAGGCAGAAGCCTAAGTTTGGGGCCCATTACCACTGAGTGCAAGGGGAAAAAAGTTCTCTGTCTCACACCACTAGAACTCAAAGAGAGAGGCTGGAACACAGCCAGGTAAAAGAAAAAGAAATAAAGCCTTTGTCCTGTGATAGCCTATTGAGTGGGCAGCTCCTCCTGGCTGAGTCATCTTCGGTGTAACCCCAGGCCTAGGGACTAAGTGACCAATTAGGAGGTGCCTTGTCATACATTTCCTTTAGCAAGAGACCAGAATGAATGCCCATCTCTAGGAGAAGTGCCCCAATCCAGTTCCATGACAATTATAGTTTTAAAATAATTTTAAATTTAAAAATTTATATTAAAAACTTTAATGGAACTTAATTTAAAAGTACCACTCATACAACAGCCATACTATCTGTTGAGTCAAGTCAGCAAACATTTATTAAATGCCTACTGTATGCCAAGTACCGTGCCAAGTTCTGGAGAGACCAAAAAAGACCAACCATAACCCATCCTGAAGGAATCTAAGGGAAGAGAAAAGAAGAAAAATAACTATGTACACACAAGACAGAGGCAGGATAAATTGGACATCATCACAGAGGGAAGACGTACATATTAAGGAAGACCATAAAAGGCTTCTTGTAGAAGGTGTGATTTTAATTGAGACTTGAAGGAAGCCAGGGAAGCTAAGAATCCAACCCGAGCCGGAATGCCAGACATAGAGAACGGAAAAACGTGTGGAAATGGGAGATCGAGAGGCTGACTGAGGAATACTGGGAGTGTCCCTGGACCAAACCATGAGAAGCTCTCCCCTGGAGATGGACATGGGGAACATGAAAAGAGGGGTCATTCTTTCCTGCTGGAGATTCAAATAATCTATGTTCCAAACCTTCAATAAATGGCAAGGAAACTTCATTCCCAAAGCCATGGTTGGGATCAGGTTACAAGGACCAGGGCCAACCTTTGATCTCATCCCTTTGAAACAAAATCCACCCATAAACATGGGCAATTTTGAGGATGTTATTTAAAATGAGTCCTACAGTGAACAAGCATTAGAGAGGCATCCCAACCCACATTTTCTGACTCCAAATCTAGTGTGACCAATTCAGTAGGGCTGGGATGCCTATTCCCAACCTCCAAATTGGAGGTTGTCCAAGCTAGAAGGGACCCTAGGATTTCCATGCATGAGATGGCTCTGAGATTCCTTGCCAATTTAAGTCTCCAAACCAACCTATGATCCTGTGAAGGCAGGGATAGAACATGAGGGTTAAAATCAAAAGATCAGGCACAGAATCCTTGCTATTCCACTTTCCTCCAATACCTCAGTTTCCTCATCTGCCAAATCGGGGGTTGTATTAATTGCCCTCAAAGATCCCTTATAGCCTTGACAATCTAGGATTTGATGGCAGGCATTCCCAGAGGAACAGGAGCTTGGCACAGTGGATTCAGAGTCAGAAAATGAAGGTTAGGATACTACTTCCAATACTTCCTAGCTGTGTGATCTCATGCAAGTCACTGCAACCCCCAAACGAGACACTTGGATAAGGTGACTTATAAGGTCCCTTCCTGCACTAAATCTTTAGTTCTCTGACCTCTGAAATCCTCTCCAACTCCAAATCTATGATCTTTGAGGTGAAGAGTTCTTGACCCCTGGGGACACAGAATCCAACTATAGCATTCTTAAAAACAAAACTTCAGCTAGATAACACAGTGGATAGAGCACCAACTCTGAAATCAAGAGGATGTGAGTTCAAATACAGCTGGCTGTGTGATCTTGGGCAAGTCATTTGACCCTAACTACTTCATCATCCAAAAAAAAACAAAAAAAACAAACTTAAAATGATCATAGAGGTAAAGCCAAAAGGGAAATTAGAGATCATCTATCCTATAAGGAGAGAGAGACAGAGACAGAGACAGAGACAGAGAGACAGAGAGACAGAGAGAGAGAGAGAGAGACAGAGACAGAGAGAGAGACAGAGAGACAGTGACAGAGACAGAGAGAGAGACAGAGAGAGAGAGAGAGAGAGACAGAGACAGAGACAGAGACAGAGAGAGAGACAGAGAGAAAGAGAGAGAAAGAGAGAAATGGATAGATGGATGGATAGATGGATAGATAGATGATGGATAAATGGATGGATGGATAGATAGGTAGATAAATGGATAGATGGATAGATGGATGGATGGATAGATAGATAGGTAGATAAATGGATAGATGGATAGATGGATGGATGGATAGATAGATAGGTAGATAAATGGATAGATGGATAGATGGATGGATGGATAGATGGATAGATGGATGGATGGATAGATAGGTAGATAAATGGATAGATGGATAAATGGATGGATGGATGGATAGATAGATAGGTAGATAAATGGATAGATGGATAGATGGATGGATGGATGGATAGATAGGTAGATAAATGGATAGATGGATAGATGGATAGATGGATAGATAGGTAGATAAATGGATAGATGGATAAATGGATGGATGGATGGATGGATAGATAGATAGGTAGATAAATGGATAGATGGATAGATGGATGGATGGATGGATAGATAGGTAGATAAATGGATAGATGGATAGGTGGATGGATAGATAGATAGATAGATAGATAGATAGATAGATAGATAGATAGATAGATAGATTATGGATAAATGGATGGATAGAGGCAGCTAGGTGGTACAAGGCCTAGAGTCAGGAAGACTTCATATATTTAGTAGCTGTGTGATCCTGGGCAAGTCACTTTACTCTGTTTGCCTTAGTTTCCTCATCTGTTAAAAGGAGCTGAAGAAGGAAATGGAAAATCACTGTATAACTATCTCTGCCAAGAAAACTCCGAATGGGGTCACAAATAACCAAAATGATTCAACATTAAATACCATTTTAAAGAAGGTGAAACTGAGGTTGCAAATGGTAAAGTGATTTTTACTAAGGTCCTACAGTTTCAAAACAGCAGAGCTAGGGATGCAACCTGATAAACTCTATCTTAAATCCAGAAATCATTCTGGGCCATTGAATCCAGTCCCCTCATCTTAAAGAAAACCTGGCAGAGACTGAATGTAAATCAATACATTCTATGTTTCCCACCCCACCCCCACCCCCGTTTTTTTTTCCCCCTGTTTTTTCTGGAGTTTTTTTCCTTGTGGTTTTTCCCTTTCATTCTGATTTTTCTCTCTCAACATGACTCATGAAGAAATGTGTGTTTTTTTTTAAAGAGGGAAAACCTAGAAACTCAGGTAATAATGCCAGGTCAGGATCCAACTGCAGATCCAGTCTTCCCTTCAGGACAGCGGGTCCCTCCTTTCTGCTACCCTTTTCCCGAGCCGCCCACCCAGAGACTTCAAGGACAGTGCCTTCAGGGAAGGTTCCTTCCTCACCGAGGGCCATCTGGCCCCTCATTCAGATCCCTTTCAGGGCAGCTGTGAGGCTCTGTGCCCAGTGGGGCCTTGCCTTTCCTCACCAGGCTAAATTGGCTACTGTTACACTCAGATCGATCATATTAAAAATTTAGGCGGTGTTTTATGATATGGATCACTGCTGTCTCTTTAAGCGAGGCTTCTCCAATCAAAGCAGCAAGACAGATCCATCCTGGCATCTCTGTTTCCCAGGAGGCGTGAGGTCCATCCAGCAGCTACGGGGATTTGGGAAATGAAACAGGAGGCCTTGCAGATGTCGCCTTCTTCTGTGGCGAGCTGCCCCAACGTGCCTTTCGTGGGACTCCCAGATACCCTGCGCTCTTAGATGGCTTGATTTTCTCTGAGAAGTGTCTTGGGGTGCTTGGCTTCTCTTGAGACTGCCCAGGCCTTCAGGCAGTGCCCACCGGGTGCTGGTCACATTAACAATTGACACGTGAAGGACAAAAAGGTAGCAGAGGGTCAGGGAAGGAGCAAGGAACTTTGGGATGGGTTCAAAGAGCTAGCAATGCTATTACCTGGCTAGGTAACTACAAGCTGGATGCTTCTCTGCCTGGGCCTCAGTTTCCATCCGATATAAAACGAGGCAGTCGGATACAGTAGCTTCTAAGGCCTCTCCAGCTCTGACGTTCTCATTCTGTCGGATTCCTTTGGCTCACAAGCGCCACTGCAGCTAGCTTGCTCAAGTCTTGGTCCAGAGAAGCGATAAAGGTGGTTAAGGAGTCAGACCACACACACACCCGGGCCGGTCCTGGCAACCTCCTTGTGACCATTTGGTGGCTGTTTGCCTACAGCCAGCTTCAGGACTGCAAGTGCATTTTAATGTCTAATAGAGAATGCATGGTTTTTTGCTAATTATATTAACATAGCTGGTATTTAAGGAGTCACTTTAAGGTTTCCAGAGCACATTACAAGTATCATTCCCCCCCTCCCCAAAAAAAATAAATAAATAAATGCTAAAAAATAAAACTAAAAAGCAAGTAAAAAAAAAAAAAAATCTTTACAAGGACACTGGGAAGTAGGTGTTATTTTTATCCCTATTTTACAGATGTGGAAACTGAGGCAGACAGAAGTGCTGTGACTTCCTGAGGCTCACTCAACTAGCAAACATCTAAGGATGGATTTGAAGTCGCCTCTTCCGAGGCTCTGTCCAGCACTCTGGACATTATGACTCCACCTAGTGGTCTCTATCCTTCAATCTGCTGCAACCAGAGACAGCTCCTCATTCGCAAGAGGGTGTGGGGAAAAGAATGTACCTTTTCTGTGCCTCAGTTTCCCCATCTGAAATAAGAGGCTGTAGGTCTAGTAGACCTTTACTAAGGTCTCTTCCACTTCCAATGTTTGCAAGTGCCTTCCAATTCTAAAAATTTTTGTTCTAATATTCTCTGTTCTAAAGTGCCTCCAATTCTGACATTCCCTATCCAAAAACTCCATCCCCCCAGCTCTGACATCCCCTGTTCTAAGCTCCCTCCTGGCTCTGACATCCCCTGTTCTAAGCTCCCTCATGGCTCTGACATCCCCAGTTCTAAGCTCCCTCCCAGCTCTGACATCCCCTGTTCTAAGCTCCCTCCCGGCTCTGACATCCCCTGTTCTAAGCTCCCCCCTCCTAGCTCTGATATCTCCTGTTCTAAGCTCCCTCCCAGCTCTGACATCCCCTGTTCTAAGCTCCCTCCCAGCTCTGACATCCCCAGTTCTAAGCTCCCTCTCAGCTCTGACATCCCCTGTTCTAAGCTCCCTCCCAGCTCTGACATCCCCTGTTCTAAGCTCCCTCTCAGCTCTGACATCCCCTGTTCTAAGCTCCCTCCCAGCTCTGACACCCCCTGTTCTAAGCTCCCTCCTGGCTCTGACACCCCCTGTTCTAAGCTCCCTCCCAGCCCTGACATCTCATTCTAAGCTCCCTCCCAGCTCTGACATCTCATTCTAAACTCCCTCCCAGCCCTGACATCTCATTCTAAGCTCCTTCCAGCTCTGACATCCCCTGTTCTAAGCTCCCTCCCAGCTCTGACACCCCCTGTTCTAAGCTCCCTCCTGGCTCTGACACCCCCTGTTCTAAGCTCCCTCCCAGCCCTGACATCTCATTCTAAGCTCCCTCCCAGCCCTGACATCTCATTCTAAGCTCCCTCCCAGCTCTGACATCCCCTGTTCTAAGCTCCTTCCAGCTCTGACACCCCCTGTTCTAAGCTCCCTCCCAGCTCTGACATCCCCTGTTCTAAAGCCCCCCAGCCCTGCACATTCTCCTAGCTCTGATATTTTGTCCTAAATTCCCCTCTTCGAGTGACATGTAGCAAGGTAAAGACCTATCTATCTGCACAAAGGAGCTTCCTGTGTGGTCTGGATGGGCCCATAGGCCAGCCCCTGATACCAGGCAGCTTGCTCTCAGAACCCCAGTGAAGGCCCAGTACCCCAGAGGAGGGGTCCACGGCAGGGTGTAGGGGGCATCCAGGATCTGAATTTTCCAAGATGGGGCTCCTTGGCTCAGCAGAGCACAGGGGGAGGGGCATCCGAGACATTCCATCTGTTCTTTCTCAGAGGCTGCCTCTGAGCATCAGTGCCTTGGCGAGGATGAGTTTTTTAAAGAAACTAGCGGAACGTTAATCTTGAAGTTGGAAATAACCACACATCAGGAATGACAGACTAAAAATTTACACAAATGGATTAAAAGTAGGTCACTTTTTTCGATCTATTAACCTTGAAAACGTTCTGTGTGAAGCAGCATCTCGGGGTGAATCCCCAAGGATAGGGAAGAGCTCAGCACATCCCAAAACCAGTCCAGAGGAGCTGTTCCCTTCTCAAGCTAGACTCAAGGGGAATTTGGCCAGGTTTGGACAGGCCATTCCCCTCGTGTCCAGGGATACAAGGCAGAATGCATGGAATCAAGTGAACATAAGCAAAATGGGAGTTATAATAAAAAATGTTAGCACCTATCTCATAGAGTCATTGTGAGAATCAAATGAGATATTTCTAAGGAACTTGAACAGTGCCTGGCACATAGTCAGAACTTAATAAATATGTTACCTTCCCTTTCTCATCTGTAAAATGGGAATAATAACAGCATCTACTTCCCAGTATTGTTGTATGAATCAAATGAGATACAATGCTTTATAAATCTTCAAATATACTATGAATACTAGCTATTAAAAGTTGTCATTAAAGTATCTATTAAGGGACAGCTAGGTGGCGCAATGGAGAGAGCACCAGCCCTGAATTCAGGAGGACCCGAGTTCAAATCTGTTCTTAGACACTTAACAATTCCTGGCTGTGTGACCCTGGGCAAGTCACTTAACCCCAGCCTCAGGGGGGGGAAAAAAAAAAGGAAGGAAGGAAGGAAGGAAGGAAGGAAGGAAGGAAGGAAGGAAGGAAGGAAGGAAGGAAGGAAGGAAGGAAGGAAGGAAGGAAGGAAGGAAGGAAGGAAGGAAGGAAGGAAGGAAGGAAGGAAGGAAGGAAGGAAGGAAAACCTTACTATCAGGCAAGGTAGACGGCCAGTACAAACTACCAGAGGAAGGAAATGGAGTATCATTTCCTTGACCACTAGTCTTTTATATATTACATTCTACAGACGCTTTGCACAGGTGGGGAAAATAGTGATCTTTGTCATTGAATAAATACGTTGGCAGATAAGCTCATTCTCTGGAGGCTTACTGCAAAGCATCCTTGGTAGCAGGCAGGACAAAGACCTCATCTGTACCCATGAGCCTTTGGTTTCTTCTTTGAGGTTTCTTTATGTTGAAAGTTTATATTGAAAGCTTCTTGTTCCCAATGTTCAGAGGTTGCATTTGGTAGAGAGACATCAACTGAAACTGCTGTTCTTAAATTAGTATCAATGAATGTTCTGAGCAGGTATTTATGGACCACAGTTCCATCTATGATAATGGTCCAATTTCCATAGAGTTTATTTGATGAATTCTCAAGGGACATTTTGAAGTTTGTTTGGAATATGGGAACTTGTCATCTATTAGAGCTTTGTTTGTCTTTTTTAATAACAGGGAGTCTAGGATATAGAATTCTGATTGCCAGTCTATGTGTTGCTGAGTATTCAGCGGGTGCTCAATTTTTTTAAAGCTTGAATTGGTGTGTTGCTCAGTGTCTATTAATCCGTTATATTGTTTTCACTGACCAGTTAAGTATAACCCAAGTCTAAGATTTGGTCACCTGATTTGTCATCAAATAAATCAATCCACCCATTTGTTTGATACTTCTTTGCCGTCATATAGGTACTTACTTTAGCTTATGTGATTACTACCCATGACAGGCATTATTATTATTATTATTTTCTTCATCATCATAATTATCATCATCAGTAGTGGTAGTAGCAGTCGAGGAAGAGTAGAAGAAGAGGAAGAAGAAGAAGGAAGAGGAGGAGGAGGAGGAAGAGGAGAAAGAGGAGGAGAAAGAGGAGAAGGAGGAGGAGAAGAAAAAGGAGGAGAAGAAGTTTTAGTAGTAGCACCATTATCATTATTTATGGTTATTGTTGTTACTACTCTCTCCCCCATTTTGATAAAGTACACGAAGGATAAATGTAAAATCTTACCTTTTTGTGTTCCAAAAAATCTAAGTGTAAAAGAATAAGATGGAAGAGAGATACGGGTAGGCAAATTCACAGAAATAAGGGGAAGTCAAATTCACAAGAAAAGAACAAGTCCAATGTGAATCAACAATATGACACAGCAGCCAAAAAAAAAAATTAGTCTTTTAATTTGATCTTAAGCTGCCTTAATGAATAATAATAACCCAAGGGAAGTAATGACCCCCTCTGTATGCTGCCCTCTCAGATCATGTCCTCTGTGCATGTTCCATTCCAAGCACCTTATCTCAAGAAAGGCCCTGATAAAATAGGGGACAGCTAGGCAGTGAAACGGATAGGATGTCAGATCTGGAGTCAAATCCAGCCTCAGATACTTACTAGCTTTGGAAATTGGGACAAGTCATTTAAGATCTCTCTGCCTCGGTTTCCTCAACTCTAAAATGGGGATAATAATGGCACCTACTTCCATGGGTTGCTGTGAGGATGATATGAGATCAAATTTGTAGAATGTTTGGCATATAATAGGTGCTTAATAAATGCTTCTTTCCTCCCTGATGCATTTGTTACTCTCTGCCAATATCAGCATTCCTTCCCTCTACTAGTAAGGGAAGGAGTATTGGCTAGACTGGTAAATTCAGAATGGAAAAGATGAAAGGGATCAGAGAATCACAGCCCCCCTAGAGCTGGAAGGGATCTCAGGAGTCATCTGGTCTACTCCCAGCACTATACAGATGAGAAAACTGAGGCTGGGGGAGCACATGTAAGTGGTTTTCTCAAGGTCAAATAGAAAGTAAAGGTCAAATTGGCAGGTATGGCCCGCAGGGTCAAAGGCCAGGAAGTGGTGCAAGGAATGCAATCACACCCCAAGTTTTGGTGGGGTGCTTCCCTGTCACCCAGGACACTCTCCCCAGAGGGATCATCCTCACTGATAAACCACTTAGCTTATCTCTGGCATATATTATTCCATCGAGAAAATGTGGACTCTCTCTCTCAGGGTCTCCTTCTCTCTCTCTCTCTCTCCCTCTTACTTCCTTCCTTCCTCCCTCCCTCTCTCTCCCTTTCCCTCTTTCTTTTTCCCTCCATCCCTCTTTCTTTCTCTTTCCCTTCCTTCTTCCTTCCCCCATTTTTCTGACTTTCTCTCTCCCTCCTTCCCCTTCTCTTTCTCTCTTTCTCTTGTCTTTCTCTCCCCGTCTCTTCCATCTCTCTGTCTCTCTGTCACACACACACATATATACAAACACACA